>NW_024725566.1:0-37793 GCF_018991925.1 Homarus americanus | reverse complement strand
CACACCGCATTCCAACACAACCGCATCGACCCCCATGGCCAACAACTACACGCTTTGGTCACTCACAAAAACCTTCACCACTTTGGCCCTTTCTTCCCCACATTCTACGCTGCTCACGGCAAAGGCACTCCAGACATCGTCATCACCAACACCCCTGCCCTCCAATTCCAACACTACATCACTCCCGGCCCCCGATCAGGCTCAGACCACATTCCCATCACTCTTCACCTCTCCAACAATCCCATCCTCCTCCCAGCAACCTCACCTCAATACCAGTATCAACACGCAGATTGGGATGCCTTCAAGAAAACACTCTCTGAACAACAATACACTCTCAACCTCGAACACCAACCCACTAGGATGATTGAGGAAACCTGGACACACCTTTTCAACACTATCACCGCCATAGCAGATACCCACATTCCTAAACACCGGTTCAAGAAAAAATACTCCTTCACACCCCCCATAAGAACTCAACGCCTACTTCACTGCTACAGGACACGATTCGAACTAAACAAACTTAACCTAGCACCAGTTTCCACAGACATCTCCACACTAAGAACACACATCATCCATAGCCTCCGTCAAGATCATGAGGTTCACTGGGCAAAACTCGTAGAGGCTGCCCAAGAACACAGAACACATAACCCCCGAGAATTTTGGCAAAGGATCGCCAAGCTGAAAGGAACTGCGAAACTCCCCTTTGATCACCTGCTAGTAAATGGTAGGAAAATCAATGAGCCAGCCGACGTAGCACAAACACTAAAACAACACTGGGAACACATTTTCCACCCACACCCCCCACACAACAAAGGTACATCTTAAACCACATAAACAACATCACCACACACATGCAAACACTTCACGACAGAACAACTCCTGACAACACAATAGATACCTCCACTCTCACACAGGACCACACCCTCACTGCTCCTTTCACCCCAACAGAAGTCGCACAAGCACTGGACAAAACCAAAAAGAAAACACCAGGTGACAGCAATATTGGTCAAGCAATCCTGAAGCACCTGCCCCGAGAAACAATCACAGCCATTACATACCTCTACAACACCCAACTGGCTACAGGATACTTCCCAAAGCTCTTTAAGACAGCCACAGCCGTCATGATACCTAAACCAAACAAAAACCCAACAGATCCTCAAAACTACAGACCGATCAGCATACTAGAAGTCTTAGGCAAAACTTTTGAAAGACTATACAACACCCGCCTCAGATACCACCTTGAAGATGAACAACTACTGTCCTACAAGCAGTTCGGCTTCAGAGCACACCACTCAACTCAAGATGCACTCAATATAATCACAAACTACCTCCACATGAACAAAGATGCATACAAGATAGCACTCATTACAAAAGACGTACAAAAAGCCTTCGACACAGTTTGGCACGATGGATTAAAGTACAAGATATGCACCAATTTTAACCTCCTCAAAAATCACAACAATTACTATGTAACTTCCTAACAGACAGAAAAATGAGGATAAAAGTCACACCTGCCTACTCTGACCACTTCACACTGCATGCAGGAGTCCCACAAGGATCAGTCCTGTCCCCAACACTATACATTCTTTACACAAACGACTTACCCGACCCCTTACACATCGACTCTCTGACAATACAGTACGCCGACGATGTAACCCAACTAGTCAGACACAGAACTCTTGATCACCTAACAGACAAAGCTAACAGGGAACTCGAACAAGTTACACAATGGGAACTCCGATGGCGAATACAAACCAACCCGAACAAAGCACAAATCACCTACTTCGGCACCAAAAGACGACAACCACGTCACATTTACCTAAACCCCTACATCGCCTACCCTTCACCTATAACTATCAAACGAACAAACACAATCCTAGGAGTCACATTCAACGACACCCTCACCATGACACTACACACCAATATGAAGGCTTTGATCGCAAAGAAAACACTCGGGAATATATACAGATTCAGAACCGCATCAATCAAAACCAAAACACACCTATTCAAAGCCCTCATACGCCCACTATTGACTTATGCACCTAACACACTCCAGCTAGCACCACCATCAAGCGCCAAGAAACTTCAAGTCATTCAAAACAAAGCACTAAGATTCATCCATAACACACACTGGTCATCCTTCACCCGAAATAGTCATCTACATGAACTCAGCTCCGTCCCCCCACTTAACATCTACTGGAGACAACTAGGTGACAAACAAATAGAATCACTCCTCACTACTTACCCTCAATGGCAGGATTATTTCGACAACATCATACTCCCACGCAGATTCAGAGACAGAAATCCCTCCATACTAAACAGACCAAACACTCCCCTCCCACCTCCCTTGTATTAATAACTTCCCTATAACCACACCCAAAAAAAAAAAAATTCCCCCCCAAATTAAACCTAACCTCTCCTTAACCCTCACCCAACGATTCCCTCCTCCCCCCTCACTCCAAACCCCACGCCACCTACTCAAACTCAAGACCACTCAAAAAAAAAAAAAAAAAAAAAACTAACCCACTCAACCTGCACTAACACTCCCCCCACAAACAAAAGAAAAGAAAAGACCCTAACAATCCCCCCAAAATAAAAACCTAACATACCCAGCCGTTACTAGCAATCCCACACAAAATAAAAAATAACCATTCTACCATTAACTAACCACACCCTATCACTCCTCCCAAAACAAATACCTAACTTACCCATCCCATACTAACTCGGATGACATGTACGTTTCCCTTAGCCAATAAGGTCGGGGAGAGTTCCACAGTGCCTGTACGCAAGCCCTCTCCCTCAAGAATGTTACCTACACTGTTTTATGGGCACCTCCCTTAGCCAATAAGGTCGGAGAGGTGTGTCTAATAAAAACGGTACCAAATTGCAGACGACATTGAACGCCTCCTTTAGCCAATAAGGTCGGGGAGGGGTGCAATGTACCTGTACACAAACCCTCTCCCTCAAGAATGGGGCCAGAACTCACAATACCTGCAAGAAAGAGAGAATGCAATAATTAACCCAACTCTGCCAACCACTAACAAAACCTACAATCCTCCCAAAAGAAAAACTTAACCCACCCAACCTTACTCACAACCCCTCTTAGAAATCGATACCTACAATCCTCCCAAAATAAAAACTTAATATACCCGACCTTTCTAACAAGCCCCTTTGACCCTCCTAATAAAAATAAATAAATAAATAAATAAAATAAATAAATAAATAAATAAAAACATATGACGCAATACAACTATTCATTAGCAACACAAAACATATCATTCCTAAGAAATCCTACCATACCATAAATTAACCCAAGAACCTCCAAAGCCCCCCTTTCCCCCTTTCGCCTCCCTTCTCCTCTCCTCTCCTCCCCCCTCCTCCCGACAACCGAACCATACCTGACCTTATAACATTATCCTAACCCTCCCTCTCTCCCCTTACATTTACATGCAAACACATACACACTCACACAACAACCCCCCTTAAGCAATTTTAATTCACCTTAAATTAACATACAACCGCCACCCCCATCAATCCCCAAACACAAACTCCCCCCCTCCCTCAACCAATCTCCAAACACAACATCCCCCCCCCGCCAGACAAAGCCACCTTACCAAAATCGACCTAACTCAAGACTGAAACCTAACAACCTATATCTCACTCTCATCTCCGTTCACAATTTGACATAGCTCAAATCTGCCTCCTGCCATTACTAAACAACTCTCCTACGATACACTCATCCTTCCTCACTACGAATACTTTGACATTTCAAACTCAAAGATTCAAAACTCTTCCTCCAACTCTCTCCATTTCTCTCTGACATAGCTAAAAGACCCACAACTCTCAGAACCTAATCAAACATACCCAACGTCTGTGACATCCAATTCTCAATAAAATTGACCTAACTCAAGACTGAAACCACTCAACCTATATCTCATTCTCGTCTCCGTTCATAATTTGACAAAAAAGCTCAAATCTGTCTGCTGCTATTACTAAAAACTCTCCTACGATACGCTCATCCTTCCTTACTATGAATACTTTGACATTTCAAGCTCAAAGATTCAAAAACCCTTCCTCCAACTCGCTCCGTTCCTCTTTGACATAGCTCAAAGACTTTACCTTCATCTTTATCCAAACAACCCTACGACTAGCAAAATTTCTATATTTTCACCTTCTCTGTTTACTTTGATCGTGTGTGCCTGTGCGTCCGTCCACCTGCGTTTCTCGGCTTGCGCCGCCGCCGTGGCGGGGCGGTTCTTCCTACGCTCTGCCAACACTGCCCGAGCTAAGACGACAATCAGAACACCCGCGTTGGCCCTTTGCTTGCTCGGACCTGCTCCCGCCCTCCCTCTGCCTCGTCCTGATTGTTGTTGTTGCACCCTCAGGGCATTTTGCCTACCCCCTCACGCAAGCGGTGTTTAGCCACTGCACCTGTTCTCTCCTTCTAAAATTCACTTCCATCCTCCCTTTATTCTTCCTCTGAACCTCCTTCCCCCCTGTCACTAGCATTTTTCTTTCTTCTTCCAGGGAGGATTCAACCACTCGCCAGCCAGTCTTCCTTGTGAACGGACGTCTCTCTAGACCCCTCACTGCAAAGCCAGCCAGCCTATCTCTTACCACTGACAAACTGCACTCAATCATCAACCTCATTGCCATTACTTCATACAACAGGGAAGCTCGTTTCAGACAACGCCCTTTCTGTACCTCCCTACTGATCAGGGGTGACTCCCGATCAGAGGCGGCCCAGACTGGGAGATCTGTAACGGTTTTTCTGCAGCGGACTTGGGCCGCGATCCCACTGGTGCACTTGCACCATTGGCTATTTCTCCTTGATCTTCCTTCTTTTTCGCTCTGGCCTGGGGACCTGCACCCTAGAGGTGTATTCGTCCTTGGGTCCCCCCTGTAACTGTTCACCTCCACTGTAGGAGATTGTGAACACGAAAGGGGGTAGGAGCAGAACTCCCCCCCCCCCTCCGCCGAGCCTTCCTGGGAAACCGTGATCGTGCGTGTTCCACCTGGGAAGGGGGTCGCAATCCTGAATCCTTACCCCTCCCCCCCAATTAGGTACACTAGCTCACGCCTATAAGTGAGCATTCAGTAACACTAGGGAAGTAGGATCCCCTGACGGGGCTTTCGGGACAGTGTTGCGGGAACCACTCTACGACCACTCAACCAACAAGTGGCGGTGGGGAGTGCTGTAATTCTCGTAACAAACTCTGTCCTGGAATAGGTAGGTCTCAAGTCTGAAATCACGCAAGGGTGGCATGTCCACCACACACCCTCTAGAATGACGGCACACCGGATACGGATACGCTCCCATGAAGGGGGCGTGACTGACGGAAGAAAAAATGAATTAGCAAGACTCCTTACTTCAACACTACTGATCAAAATTTCAAACCTTATCACGACCAAGGACTCCTTCATCGCCCTGTGCCTGACTGAAAATGATGTTGACCAACTCCTATCGAACGACAGCACAAGGAAACTGAAATCCGCGAAATTCGAAGTTGCAATCCCTCCTCAATTCCGAGCGAGGAAGTCAATCGTGATCAAAAAATTAGATAAAGCAATCACTGAAGAATCTAGCGAACAGGAATTGGCATCTGATATAGAAGACAAAAATGAATGGGCCAAGGTGGAGGACGTTATCAAGCTGCCCAAACTGCCATCCATGCTGAAAATACGGTTCACTGAAATAGCCATGGCCCAAAAAGCAATCCAGGAGGGACTGTGTCTCTCCTACTACCACGTCAGCAGCAGCCAGGTGGAGCAGGAGGAATTCTTCCCCATAACTCCATGCTGGAATTGCTACCAATATTCACACATGGCAACAGACTGCCCTAACAAGGACACCAAGCACTGCTCAGAATGCGGGAATAAGGGGCACACCTTCAGAGAGTGCAAACACAAAGACAACCCCAAATGCCTAAACTGCGAAGGGGATCACAGAACACTGGCTACTCGCTGCCCCATACGAAAAGCGATAGTCAATCAAAAGAAGGAGAAGGAGAGGGAGAAGACACAGGAACAGCAAAACAAGACATACTCAGCTGTAACCAAACTAACCAGAGAAACGACAAAGATCCTCGAAAAAGTCGCCACACCACCCCCCGCAAACCAACCTATTGTGCTTCAGCTTGGAAATAATCTCTCTGTAAAAATAATGACATCCATAATCCACGCCCACATCATGAATATAGCCAGACCTGGAACTTTCGCCAAGGCAGCAAGAGACATGTTCGCCGCCAACAACCTGCCAGATATGGAATTCCCAAATGATGTGCCTTCCTCTGAAATCTTCAACTTCATGTACAAATCAGAGAGCACCGAAATCCAAATACCAACAACTCACGAACCATCAACTCACGAACCATCAACACAAGAACAGACTACCTCAGACATACAACCCGAGCCAGCAAGCGAGGAAGAATCAATGGAAGACTCAAGCGAAGATGAAACCACCACAATAACAGAACAAGCCGCCAGAGTCAACACCCCAAAAAAGAACCAAACAGGAACTAAGGCACCACCTGCTACGGAGAACAAAGACCTAGGGCATGAAACTGGTATCCGATTTTACTCCACTACAGCTCCTCCCATAGTCTCAACAGAAAGACTATTGGCAGAAATAAGGCAAGGCAAGATCAAATACACATACTCAGACAAAAACCTAGATGACACACATATTGAAACACTAATGAAGAAGGGAAGAATCCTCACAAAACACAACAGAATAGAAAGAGTTGATCAGTCAACATATAAAAAGATCCGCTTGGGCCTGGACAGGAGGCTGTCAGGGGAGCACCGGTCAGCAAAAATGGCGCAAACCAGCTCTAGACATCAGCCTTCATAATAAATAAGCTAAAAATAATCCAACATAATGTCTTAGCATGGATCCCACAAAGAGCAAGCGAATTATACAACACATACCGTAACATAGACCCAGATATTATTCTCATCAATTCGCATGGTAAGAAAAACTCAGAAAAAATAAAACTATTTAACTACACAGTATACCAAAAAAACAACCAAGACACACCACATGATGGAATAGCCATAGCCATCAAACGAAACATACAACACAAGATACACGACTCATTTCAAGAAAACTTTCTGGCCATCGAAATTAACTGCCCAACAGGACCTATTATAATCGGCACCTGTTACCTCCCTCCGAGAAGACCCATATTCCCACTAGCAGACATGCTCAAACTCCTGAGAAGAAACATACCAGCATATTTCTTGGGTGATTTAAATGCTCGACATCGCGTCTTGGGACACCAGGACAACAACGCCGTGGGCAAGATTTTAAACACGTTACTGAGTCATGGCAACGCAATACACCTCGGTAAAATCGGACATCCAGACATAGTACTAACAAACCAGCATCACCATCTTAACCTGCAAATGGAACCCGGCCCAATAACCACCAGTGACCATCTCCCTATCGTAGCCACACTCTCCACGTCGCCAATTCAGATCCCTGCCAGGACGAGATACAGCTACAGCCGATCCAACTGGGAGGAATTCCAAAATGAGCTAAGCAACCACCAAATAACCCGGCTAAACAACAAACGCACCTCCCAAATAGACAGCACACTGGAGACATGGTACGGAAACGTGATCCAAGCAATGGAACACCACATACCCACGACCACTCACCGCACATTACCACACCCCCAATACACACAGCAATCAAGAATTTTACAGACACAGTTTAGTAACTTATTCAAATTAATCCTAGAACATGGATGGACGCCAGAATACAGAATACAATATTACACCATACACGATCAACTAAGAGACATGTCCAAAGAAGCATACGTGAACAACTGGGAGAAATTAATAACAGACACAGAAGCAACTTACCACGACCCGAAAAAATTCTGGCGAAAAATTAAAAACCTAATGGGAATCTCAAGCAACGAGTCAAACTACATTTTATATAGCAACCAAATCAAATTAACTGAACCCAAAGAACAAGAACCTGAATTCAGAAAATACTGGAGCCAAATTTTTCAAATAAGCCAAGAAGACAACCTGAACTTCTGTATGAATACCGAGCAACAAGTAACCAATCACATGACACACACAACCCACATCTGGCACCCAAGTCCCAGCATAGACACACACGCTTTGGACGATCTTTCCACACTGATTCAACCAATCACCGCAGAGGATATTCAGAAAACAATAATCAGTTTCAAGAATAAGGCCCCGGGCATCAGTAAAATTAACAAACCCATACTCCAGCATCTACCAATCAACATGATACACCAACTCAGTCACATTTTTAATGCAGCACTTGCCTCTGGCTACTTCCCAAGAAAATTTAAAACAGCAATCATCAGACTTATATCAAAACCAGGCAAATCCCCAACCCAAGTAGCAAACTACAGACCAATCTCTCTCCTAGAAATACCGGGAAAAATCCTAGAAAAAATAATTAACCGCCGACTGAGAACACACCTCGAATTTGAGGAGAAATACAACCCCAGACAGCATGGATTTAGAAAACATAGAGGAACCCATACAGCCTTAGCCCTAATTTACGAAAACATAGCAAACGCGATGCACAACAACGAACAATGTAACGTAGTACTAAGGGACGTAGCTAAAGCATTCGACAAGGTCTGGCACCTAGGACTCAAATACAAAATTACCACCCAAGAACTTCCCAACAACTTTACTTCCATTCTCTGCAACTTCCTCGATAATAGAGAGGCCAAAATTATCATAGGTAACCACACAGGCCCAAGCTTCAAATTATACAGCGGAGTACCACAGGGAAGCAACCTCTCGCCAACACTCTACACAATATATACGGCGGACATGCCACCTCCTGTACACGGAGAATATGTAGCCTATGCTGATGACGTCACACAAATCATCCGACATCCAGGCAAGGGCAAACAGATGATGGCAAGGATAACAACCCACGCCATCGAGCAAATCAACGAATATGAAAAAAAATGGAAAATTAAAACCAATACACAGAAACTAATGATAATACATATTGCCAGAAAAAACCCTACACCAATCACAGTCAACAACGTACCTATACAATACTCCAACCAAGGTAAAATTCTGGGACTCACAATAACAAGAACAGGCATAGCAAAACACGTAAAACAACGCAAACAGACTGCCCAATCACAACTCACGAAACTAAGACGATTCAGCAAAATGGACACCAAAATTCAACTACACCTATACAAAGCACTTATCCGCCCACACCTAGAATATCCACCAATACCACTCAACACGATCAGCAAATCCAGTCAACTTAAACTTCAAGCAGTACAAAACAAAGCTATCCGTAGAGCATCAAAGCAACTTCCGCCATACACCACCAAAATACAAGAATTTCACGAATTATTCGATATCGAACCACTGAACATACGTACACACAGCCAAGCACAGAGAGTATGGACCAAACTTGAAGAGATGGAGGACCCATTATTCTCCAAGTTAAAAGAAGAAGGAACAACTAAAATACACAGCTGGTGGCCTAAGAGCTTCCATGCTGACAATACAGAACAAGAACCACTCTACACAAAGAGATAAACAAATAACACTACCACCGGACAAATAAAAATTAACACTCACTACAATAATGAATATCTAGCTAGCTTAACTCCTCCCCCCTCCCTCCTCAACCTCCTTCCCTGAGCGGACGGGCCTGTGCTGCGCGCTGCCGCCACCCAATCATATCAACTCGTCTCCGCTAGGTGGACAGCCCACCTGCTATCTACCCCTCCCACTCTTCTTCCCGTTTCCACGCTTTACTTCTCTCTCTCTCCTCTCCTTTCCCAGTGCAAAGTCATTTGCCACTTTACTTCATTATCATCATCATCAGGGAGGACATCCTACACTCAACTACTGGACCAGCAACATCTCTCTCAGCTCCTCACCTAGTCACTCCTAAGCACTGCGCTGTACAACAATATATATACAGGAAGCGCATCGTGAGTTTCTATCCAACCTCATTCCTGAGTGAAGGTATCTACATGTACGTACGTTTGTGTGCCCATACAAAGAGATAATAGACAACTAAAGAGAATTGACAACTGGCCACATACAGTACACTACAAGGCATTAATGATAGTGATTAAGGAAAACTGAAAATTGTAAATGGTAACATAGCCATGAAGTGTAAAGAATAGTAAATTAATTGGTTACATAATTACGACTTTTGTTATTATAGATTTTAAATGTTGATGTATAAGGAATTCGAATGTTTATCTGCAAACAAAACTCGAGATAGATCCTTGTTGCACCAATTTACAGGTGAAGCGAAGTAAGAATATTACCTAATGTGCATTAATTTAATTGCAACAGCTTTGGAATCGGCATCCGATTCTACTCAGTTAACACACCACCTACAATAACAAATGACAGACTTCTCCAGGAAATAAAGGAAGGCACAGTAAAAGTTACTTACGAAGATGATAGGGTAGAAGAATCCTACATAGACCAACTGATAAATGCAGGACTTATTAACACCAAATACAATAGAATTGAAAGAGTAGATACAATTAAATTTAAGAAAATCAGAACGGGATTGAAGGAGGAAAGGAGTAGACACTCGCCAGGAGATATACTAGCCAGCAGACACCCTACACCAAGTTCTCGGGACCCACGACTACTCAAAACAAATCATTAAAGATAATCCAGCACAACGTCCTAGCCTGGAATTCGGCAAGGAAATCAGAACTCACCAACATATACAGCACATTAGACCCTGACATCATTCTTATCAACGCACATGGTAGGAAAAATAGTGAAAAAATCAAGATCTTTAACTACCATGTACATCAAATGAACATACACGACGAACCACATGATGGCATAGCAATTGCCATAAAACGCAACATACAATATAAAATCATTGACAACTTTCAAAGTAACTTTCTGGCAGCCGAAGTAAATACAACAAGAGGGCCAATAACCATCGGAACTTCATATTTAACATTCAGAAGACCAATATTTCCTACAGGGGACATCTTAAAACTAATGAGGCAAAACAATCCAGCATACTTCATAGGAGACCTCAATGCAAAACACACAACCTTAGGAAACAATGTCAGAAACCCAGGAGGAAAAATCCTCCATGCTCTCATCGATCACGGGACAATAACACACCTCGGGCCCGACTTCGCAACTTACATATCAGCCGGCAACACTGGGAAACCAGACATTGTTTTAACCAATAGACATCACCATCTAAACGTACATCTAAAAGCTGGACCCACAACAACCAGTGATCATCTACCCATAATTGCAACTTTATCCACATCCCCGATACAAATCCCATCAATCCCAAGATTTTCACTCAATAAAGCAAATTGGGAAAAATTTAAATCGGAACTTAGCAACAACGAACCAACACTCCTACACAACAAAGACACAACAGAGATTGATAATTCACTGGATACATGGTACAAAGAAGTAACAACAGCAATGGAAAACAACATTCCAAAAACAACATACCGTACATTACCACATGCACAATTAACACATGAAGAGAAAATGATCCAAACTAGATTTACCAATCTATATGAATACACCAAAACACACGGGTGGAGCAATGACACCAGAATATTATACAGGAATCTAAAAGAAGAACTGAAAGACATAAGCAAGAACAAACACAATGAAACATGGAACAAGCTGATCCAGGACACACAAGCAGACTACAAAAATCCAAAAGCATTCTGGAAGAAAATAAAAAACCTAATGGGAACAAACTCGGAAGAAACTAGCTACATAAAGGACAAAAACGGTAGAAAGGTAACAGAACCACACGATAAAGAACCAATATTTAGAGAATTCTGGAAGAACATATTCAGAATAAATGACGAAGACAATAGAAGCTTCTGCCAAGAAACAGAACAGGCAACTATAACATAGGAAACGCGCATGCGTGCGTAGTGTCAACAAAGGCTGTAAGAGACTGCTCCTTAAAATTCGTATTTCTGACGAATTCAGCGCGTCTACCAATCCCAGCCTGTGCAGACAACTATAGTAAGACCCAGTTATCAGCACAGTGGCATATATTTTTTTGTTACTTTTGGACTTTGTCATTTTTTGGGGATAAAACATCTGGTCCTACCACCCGATCCCTCTGAGCAAAGTTTTTCAAGTTTGCTCATGCGCAATGTGATAGTGTGACGTAGCAGTGACGTCATTACCCCTCCACCTGACTGCAGTGTTGCCAACGTGCCCTATGCCCGCCGTTAAACGCTCCTGTTCGTTGGAAACGGCGGCAGTAGGTGACAGTGATGCTGACGACTTTCTTCTTGAAGACACGTCAAAGAAGAAGCAGAAACCTCAGAAGTCAGGGTCTCCAGCAGGGGCCACGGCTCCCCCTTGCACCCCTTCTGGGGCTGTAGAGGGTGGACTCCTGTCATCGGGGTCCCCAAGTGAGCCTACATGTGGCTCAATGACCGACCCTCCGCCGACGATGGACATAGGGGATTCCCTTTGTCTCCCTGCCCCGTCGCGCCTTCGTCGTCTCGCCTTCCCTCGGGACTTGCCTCTGAGCACACGGACGACCTGGTTCTTCCGTCACTGCTCTCCACTTCAGGACTCAACACTTCGCCTCCGCCGAGGTCCCACAGCCGTGATAGTCACCACACAAATGGACGAGACGGTACGCCTGCTCACTCAGGTGGGCTTTCCTGCTCCCCAGGGGGAGGTGATGCTGAAGTTCACCATCATCACCCCAGAAACTCGTCGTACCAAGGTAATGGTTCGCCACGTACCCTGGGAGATCCCTATCGACGATCTTCGCCCTCTTCTCCCACAACTACTGGACATGGAACGCCGCATCAACCCGGTCTCCAAACGTCCATCCAACGAACTCATCGGCTGGTGGGTGGGCCCCCTCCCCCCGAAGGTGAATGTAGGACCAATTCACAACTGTCCTCTCGACCGATTTATCGGAACCCCGAAAATCTGTGGTCGTTGCCAATCGTGGAAACACCGCACCTGGGAGTGCACGAGGATGGTCGCCTGCGGTTTCTGTGCAGGTCCTCACGACACAGTGGAATGCAAATCGAAAATTCAGAACAAAATCCCAGTTATTCCACGGTGCGTCAATTGCCATGGCAGTCACCACGCCTGGAATGCCAATTGCCCACAGCGTCCTGGCACTCGCCCGGGGAAAACTTACCTTGTACCACCGCCCTCGTCTCTGACGAAGCCCCTGTCAACCAAACCTCAATCCTATCCACCACCGCCTCTTCCATCCACCAAGGATTTCCCATTGATCTCCTCTCCTCTACCACCCCCTCTATCACCCCTACCACCCATCCTTTCTCCCCTCCCTCCCTCTCCCTACCGTTCTTGGAACAAGGTCGTTGCCGGCCCTGCCACACAGTCACCACCATCTCCTGCCCACCCGGACCCCCGCTGTCTCTCACCAGCACCACCACCTCTTACTCAACTGAACCCTCACCGTCCCTCTCCGTCGCTACCACCACCACATGCCCAGTCGGGCCCTCGGCAATCCTCGCTGCCACCTCCAGCTCCTGCACAGGTACACCAAGTTGGTTCTATGGAAACAATCACTCTCCGTCTGGATCGCCACTCCAAGCAAATCAACCTTCTCTCAGCCCAACTCGACTTGTTTGTGAAAACAATTGCGACATTGCAGAAGCAACAACAACTCATTCTGGACACCCTGACCCAACAGGGGCGCACTTTGCAAGCCCTGATGACCCGCCTCCTTCCATCTCCCGAGATGGAGGATCCATCCCTCGCTCTCCCACTCCTCCCTCTCCATTTCTCTCAACAGAATTTGGTACCTCCTCTGGAGCCCTATCTAGCCCCTCCGACTCATCTCACACCGGAGGCCGTTCCCTCCTCTTCTTACAATGGAACATCCAGGGACTTAGACCTCGCCGGACAGACCTCGCCCAGTTTGTGCTCTCCCATCAAGTAGATGTTGCTCTACTTCAGGAAACCATCACAGACGATGTTACTCCACTCCGCCTCTCTGGCTATTCTGTTTACACCCTGCCTCGGTACCGTGGGCAGGCTCGTGGCCTCCTCACCCTTGTGCGTAACACCATTCCATCTGTTCGTCTCCCTTCACCTGACTCACATGGACCCCCGTCTGAATTGCTTTCTGTCTCCCTTACTCTTGGTGACCGGACCCTTCGTGTAGTCAATGTTCATTTCAAGAGTGATTCTCTGGACCCTCAGGTTCTTCACGACCTCCATGATGGGGTTCCCACTATTGTTCTTGGCGACTTTAATGCCCGCCATCCCACTCTTACTCCGGATCATCCCACTCCATGTACCCTTAACGGATCACATCTCTCACAGTTTCTTAATGGGGATGATGATGTTCGCTTTCTTTGTCCTGACGATCCTACTCGCCTCCCCCATAGTTTCCTTGATGTTGGCTTACTATTGAACGGTCATACTTCCTTTCATCCTACCGTCTGCACCGAGCCTGCTCTGTATAGTGACCATCTTGCCGTTACTACCCATCTCAGGCTCTCCTTCTCTGCCCCGACATCAACTCCTTATCGATCCCCTCGCCTTCGTCTCACACAAGATGCTGTTCCTTCCTTTACCCAATACCTTTCTACCTGGGCGGATTCCTATGTTGTCCCTCAGTCCCTTGACTCTTACAGCGCTGATTTTGTTGATGCCGTATATGACTCTGTCAATCGCGCTACCCCTCCACGCCCTCCCCGTCACCCCAGAAGTGCCTCCAACTACTGGTATCGTATCCCTGCCATGAGACATCTCCGGCAGGTAACCCGTGATCTCCACTCTGCCATACGGAGGTCTCGGTCTCCAGAGGACTGGGAAGACTTCAAAAATTGGTGCTCCTTTGCAACTCAGGAGCGCCGTCGGATACGTGAGGCGGACTGGCTATCCTTCACGGGGTCTCTATCGTTCCAGTCGTCACCCTCTTATGTATGGAATCGGATTAATGCTATACGGGGTACTCGACGGAGGCCTCCTCCCCACCCTGACCCCGCCTCCCTTGCCTGCTCTTTAATGGAGGACTGGGCACGAGCTTCCTCCCCTGAGGCACTTCCAGATCCAATGCAGGAGGCAGTGCAGGCCCGCATCGATGCGTCTGAGCCTGTTGTTCGTGCTGCTCTTACCTCCCCTGCCCCCACTGATCATCCCATCACACAGTTCGAGCTTGACAGTGCTCGTCGCTCTAGAAAAGACACCTCTCCTGGGGATGATCAGATAACCTACTCCGTCCTCAACGCCTGTACTAATATTCCTAACGGCCCCTTGCTTGCTCTCTACAATATGTCTTATGAACATGGGGTTCTCCCGTCCAACTGGAAAAATGCCACTATTATCCCCATCCCTAAGCCGGGAGATCCTGGGAAATATCGACCCATTAGTCTTACCTCCTGTGTTTGCAAGATGATGGAGAGGATACTCCATCGTCGCCTTCTTCACACCATAGGCGGCTTCCACAACTCCCTCAATGGTTTCATTCAACATCGCAGCACTGCACACTCCATTGCTTCCTTTTATTGCAATCAGACTGCCCGCGTCTCCGTCTTCCTTGATATCAAGGGAGCCTTTGATACGGCTCAGCCTGCCCTCATTTTAGCTGAACTTGCACGGTTAGGGATTAAAGGGAGACTTCTACAATGGATCGCCTCTTACCTCACTGGACGTCAGGCCCGGGTTCGCGTTGAAGGCTCTATGTCTCCTGTTCAAGAAATGAACCTCGGCACCCCTCAAGGTGGAGTCCTGAGTCCCACCTTGTTTAACACTCTCATGCACTCCATTGCATCACTCCCGTGGCCGACAGAAGTTGTCCACTCAGGATATGCCGACGATGTCCTCCTCCAAGCCCCTGACTACCTCAGCATGCAGGAAGCCCTTGATCTGGTCTCCAGAGAGTGTGATTCACTTGGTTTCCTTCTTTCAACTGCGAAAACAAAAGCCATGTGGCACGGTCGTGTTGTACCTCCACCCCTTTTCTTATCAGGAACGCCCTTGGACTGGGTTAATGAGACAAAATACCTGGGTGTGTATGTAACTCGCACACGTTGTCAGATCCCTGAAGTCCGCTATCTTCGAGACATATGTTTTCGGCGTCTCGCTCCCCTCTCTACCATGTGCAGGGGTTCCCTTGGTGCCAGCATCCCTGTACTTCTCACCATGTACAAGTCTTTTGTCCGTTCCTGTGTCGACTACGCCGCCCCTGCCCTCGTCAACATTAGTCGGACTGCTGTCAACCGTCTCGAAGTTATCCAGAGGAAAGCTGCTCGTATCATCCTTGGGGCTCCTCAGTGGACACGCTCTACTTCTCTATATAACGAACTTGGTCTTTCCCCCTTACAGGATCGTGTCCAGGAGTTTTACCTAAAAACTGCCGTTTCCATTCTACGGGATCCTAGGGGCAACTATGTCCAAACCAACTTGACTACTGCTGTTCGAGACCGACCTCCATCTAGAAGACAGTGGCGAGGGTCACTCATCCGAGCCCTTCAGGAACACGACCTCCTGCCTGATATTGTTGTCACCCCTGCTGTTGGTTCGTCTCCTTCTCCCTGGCTGGATTTTCAACCTGAAGTGATTGCCCTCGGTGGACCGCTCCCGAAATCCCAGGTGAACCCTGTTATTCTCTGCAAATACCACCTCTCCAGGATCGCTCACTGGTCCCCAGGTAGGGTCGTCCTCTACACTGATGGTTCTGTTGACCCCGCTACAGGTAGGGCCGGGGCTGGTGTCTACATCTCCCGTCCTCATGCCCCTGAGCCTATCAAACTGTCTCTCAGAGTTTCTGACGGGGCATCCTCCACTCAGGCTGAACTAATAGCCCTCCTTGCTGCCCTTCTCGCTGAGGAAGAAGCAGATGGTTTCTGCCCCTTGCTTGTCTGCTGCGATTCCAGGTCTGCTCTCGACGGGATCGCATTTGGATCTGGGGAAAATAAGGACCTCATCCTCCGAATACGAGGGTTAACATCCACACTTCAGGATGCAGGCCGCCCTGTGACATTCCTATGGATACCCAGTCATGTCGGTATCTTGGGGAATGAGGCAGCAGATGACCTTGCCAAGACTGGCTGCAACAAGGCCACACCTGACTACGTTGTTCCTCGAACACTCTTACAGATTAGGACCCAAATCCGCCGCAAACAGAGAGAAGCTCGGGAAGCAGCCATCCCCCTGGACTCCCCGCCCACCTGGTACGATGTCCTCCTTAAACTTCCAGACCTCTCTTACGTCTACGGGAAAGGGTCGCGGAAGGGGGACGTGATTGCTGCCCGTATCATCATTGGGTATGACTTTGCTAGGGAGATTGGTATCCCCACATCCCCTGAGCAACGCTCTTGTGCGTTATGCAGAAGACCCGACAGCCGCACCCTTATTCACTACCTCCTAAGATGTCCCCACACACAACGCTTCCGTGACCCCTGCTGGACCACCACTCCACGACCCCCTGACGGAGACACGATGATCCTCCCAATACTGGCCAGATATTTTGAAAATAATATTGATTATGTGTTAAAGGAACATCCTTCCTTCCTTAGGCTTTAGTAAGCCCCTTTATAATATTTATACTGTATATACTTTTCACACTTGCCAGATGATTCTGGTGTCATTGTACAGGGGTACCTAGTGACAGCACTAGGATCCCGCTTCCTCTATCAAGGAATAAACAATTGAAATTGAAATTGAAAATTGAACTAAAACATATTTGAGCCAGAACACAGAGAAATGGAAACCTACCAATAAAATCAACCTCAACTCATTAGACATAAACAACCCAATAATTGCCCCATTAACTCAAAATTATATTGCAAAAACAATAGCAAGTTTCAAGAATAAAGCACCTGGCATAAGCCAAATTAATAAAATCGTACTTCAAAACATTCCTCAGTCTATGATCGAACAGCTCAAAAATATATACAATGCCTCACTTGCAACTGGCTTTTTCCCTACCAAATTTAAATTAGCCAAAATCAGACTCATTCCGAAAGCAGGAAAGAACCATACTCAAGCAGAAAACTACAGACCTATATCATTATTGGAAACACCTGGTAAAATATTGGAAAAAATAATCAACAACAGACTGAGAAATTTTCTAGACCAAGAAAACAAATATAACCAGAGACAGCACGACTTTCGAAAACACCGAGGAACCAACACAGCAATAGCTCTAATATATGAATCAATTGCAAATGCTGCAAGTAACAGAGACCAATGCAATATAATTCTGAGAGATGTTTCAAAAGCATTTGACAAAGTCTGGCATGAAGGACTGAAGTTAAAAATAATCAAATTGGACATGCCTACCAATATCACAGCACTATTATGTAATTTCTTAGATAACAGACAGGCCAAATTAATAATCGACAACCATCTAGGACAAACCTTCATCCTTCATAGCGGAGTTCCCCAAGGCAGTAATATATCGCCGACGTTATACACTGTATACACGGCAGATATGCCGCAACCACGTCAATCAGAATACATAGCTTACGCAGACGATGTAACACAGATAGTCAGGTACCCGGGAAAGTCCAAACAAATGATGGCTATTAGAACATGCAGAGAAATAGAGGTAATAAACGACTATGAACGTAAATGGAAGATAAAAACCAATGTACAAAAACTCCAAATAATTCACATCGCAAAAACAAAACCATGCCCTATTATTGTTAACAACCAACAAATACCATATGCTGCCAAGGGAAAAACATTAGGACTCAAGATATCCAGATGCGGAATAACACCCCACATTAACGAAAGATTAGCTATGGCAAGATCACAACTTACTAAGCTCAAAAGATTCCGCCAATTGGAAACCAACACGCAATTGCACCTATACAAAGCACTGATCAGACCACACTTAGAATACCCCCCAATACCTCTGAACACAATCTCAAGAACCAATCAACTCAAATATCAAGCAGTGCAAAATATAGCCCTCAGAAGAGCGGCAAAACACCAACCACCATACACACAAACAGTACAAGACATACACACAGAACACGGCATAGACCCACTCAACATCAGAATACACACCCAAGCAAATGTAATATGGGAAAATATCCAGCAAGAACAGGATCCCATACTAAACCAACTAATTGAGGAAAACAACAACACATCGCACGGATGGTGGCCTAGAAGCAGGAAAAATGATAACGAAGAACCAGAGCCTCTATATACAAAATAACAACAAAATAACAATAAAAAATAACAATAAAAATAACTTAAGATGGGGATCATCCCTCCAGTGCCACAAGGACCTGGAGAGACCCCCCCCCCCTAACAAAATATGCCCTCAGGACAACTTAGAACAACCTAGCTTAGCTTGGCTGAGACCGGCCTTCCCTAACCCCAAGAACCTCTAACGCAGCACAGTTACGGAAGACAAAAAAACCCGTCTCCGCAAGGTGGATAGCCCACCTGCTGTTAACCTTCTCCTCTACTTCCCACTTCTAAACTTTACCTTGTACTATACCCTTCTCCCACTCTCAGAGCCACTGCTCTCTTCTCTCCGTATATCATCATCATCATCAGCTTTGGAATCGCTTTCTCGGCCTTTTGGCTAAGATCAAAGTGTAGTATATATTCTTATTTCTCTCTTTTGCTACTTCCATACTTAGTACTAGTTGCGGGACCTGCTTCTCGGCCTTTTGGCTAAGATCAAAGTGTAGTATATATTCTTATTTCTCTCTTTTGCTACTTCCATACTTAGTACTAGTTGCGGGACCTGCTTCTCGGCCTTTTGGCTAAGATCAAAGTGTAGTATCTGTTCTTATCAGCTTAATGGAGAGTACATAATCAGTGTTCTTTTTTACATAGAAGGAAGAGCACAGATTTGGACTTTCTGGGGGTGAAAGTAACAGAGTTACTCCTTTGTTGTTTTAGGTGGCGAGCAGGGAACCCGGTATTTCTCCATTGCTGTGGTTATTACTAATACCATGCAGTGAGAGGAAACATACCGGGGGGGCCTGCAAAGCCCCAAACCTGGTCTCACGGGACCCCACGTGGGTGCTTCTCACACGTGGCTATTCCCTCCTCTCTGTACTTCCTTACTTCGTACTGGCTGAGGGACCTGCACTCATAGAAGTGTATTCGTCCCAAAGTCCCTCCCCGGTAAACCATCACCTTGCGATCGAGTGGGTTTGTGATGGCGAAAGGGAGGTCGGTACACAACTCTCGGCCGATCCTCCAGGAATACCGTGATAGTGCGGGTACACCCTGGTAAGGGGGTTGTCATGTGTGTGTGGGTGTTCGTGTGGGTAAAGCAAGATGGACGACGAAGAGCCAAGGGGAAGAAACGAAGGAGATCGACAGCCGGAAAGAAGAAACCGAATGCTGACCATATGGTTCCCTGCACCACCATCCTTCAAATGCACAGAGAGGACACAGGGATGCCCATGGGAATGTGCGTCATCAGGGTGGTCTGGCTGCAAGCAATCACTAGTCCGACATCTAAAGGAAGCCCACAATAAGAAAATCAACGAATATATGAACATGTGTGCAGGGTGCTATCTGGTACTGACTATCCGGCCAAGCAATCACACGTGCATCCTCAACAGGCAGATGAGGGAGGAGCAAAGGGATCCCCATTTTCGTTTCCAGTGCGACGTGCAATACTGCCCCTACTCTGCCCCAACAAAGAGAGGATTGAATAACCACAAGGTAGCAACACATGTACGGCAGTGGAGGAGGAGAGACAACCAACGTCAGGCGGAGCAACGACAGGGGAACCAACAGGCTGAAGGCAATCCAGCAAGCGCCCAGCCCTCACAGGAAGTTGGGGAAAATAGGGATAACGAGCAGAGGGAGCAGCCACAGAATTACGAGCAACAGCAGCAAAGAGAAACACAAGGGCAACGAGAAAGGCACAGATGGACCCCTCCACCCAGGGATGGAGAAGTGGAAGGACCAGAGACACCACGCCCCGTCTCTGGGAGAAGTACACCAGTGTCACCGCTGAGCCCAGACGATCAAGAAACGCAACTGAGGTCGATAACGCCGAGCCAGATGCTCCAAAATGAACCTTCACCAAGAGAGGAATCACAGCACCCAGGGGACCTGACACCCCTCTTGTACATGCCAAGAATGCCACTGTCACCTCTAAGCCCCGATGAACAACATGGTGGAGACAGTACCCAAACAGGGGAACAGATAATGCAAAGTCAAGAAACAAATGAAGGAAGCCAAAGTAATCTCAGTGAATCCCTTACACCACTATCGCAAAGTGAAGCAACTCAAACACTAAGTGGTGAAGGCAACATACAGGAGCAGATTGGCATAACTCCTGAACCAAATGAAGAGCGAGATGAAGCTGAGGAGACATGGATACTGGAGCCGTTTCTGGGCACAGTGTATGAGATCCAGCGGAACCCGGACTGGGCAAGATTTGAAGAAGTACTGATTGAGATCGAGGTAGCAATTCAAGCGGCAAACAGGATAAACATCTCTCAAGGACAGAACACGACCAGGAAAATCACCGATGTCAATGATTGCAAACAGATCTAGAGGCTGTACAAATACAACCGTCGCCGAGCAATACGGCTAATTGCCGATGGGAACGGCGCAAGATGTGAAATAAGCAAGGAGAGAATAGAGGAACACTTCCAACACATGATGGTTGAAAAGGAATGTGACCTAAATACCGTGGAGCACATTCCCGAACCGCCAGACGACAGACCAGAGATGGAAATGCAGCCCTTCACAGAGAAGGAAGTATTTATAAAACTAGCAGCAGCAGAGAATTCGTCACCAGGTGAAGACAGAATATCATATGAGAACTGGAGAAAGGCTGACCCAAGCTGCCGAGTTATGGCAGCCATATTCAACGTGTGTCTCAGAGCCAAGAGAATACCAGACTCCTGGAAACGATACAGAACAATACTTGTCCCCAAAAAAGGTGGTAACCCAGAAGTCATTTCAAATTGGAGGCCTATAACACTGAGCCGCACAATATACAAGGTGTACACGGGATGCCTCACAGCACGACTCAGAAGGTGGCTCGTTGACAACGAGGTACTGTGCACTGCACAGAAAGGATTCAACATACTTCAACATCACATGGACGATGCACGACGGAACAATGGCGATACCTGCATAGCAGCACTCGACTTGACCAATGCATTTGGCTCAGTGTCACTGGACCTCATTAAAAGAGCGCTCAACCGTATAGGGGTGCGACGGGATTTTGAAACAGTAGCAGGAGACATCATCAGTGGCAAGACGACAAGAATCCTAACAAAGGAAGGAGAAACAGAAGAGATACCAGTGCAATGCGGTGTGCAACAGGGGTGCCCAATAAGTGGTCTCCTGTTCAATATAGCGGTCGAACCACTGTTGCGGAAAATCGCGGCCGAAGGAATGATACTGAACCAACAACACAAGCACCCATGCTTAGCATATGCAGACGATATAACCATCATTACAAAACAGCAAGATAATCTACAGCAACTCCTCTACATAGCAACAGAACAATGCAGTAGGATGGGACTGGACCTAAATCCTAGCAAAAGCTCATCATTGCACCTGTCTGGACGAAGACCTCGAGGAATGCGCCAGACACAGTTCTACGTGGGAGAAACGCCCATCCAATGGAAGAGCGATGGCGAAGCAACGCTCTTCTTGGGACGACCAGTTGGGTTCCATCTTCTGCCAAACATCCAAACAGTAGAGGAACTAATGCAACTCGGGACCAAAATACTGACAAGCAAGCTAGCACCGTGGCAGAGAATAGATGCAGTCAAGACATTCATGTTCCCGGCAGGAGTGCATGCAATGAGAACTTGGCAACTGAGGAAAACAGACTGGGCACACCTGGACAACGAAATGAAGACAATGCTTAAACACACGCTACATCTACCGTCAAGAGCGTCGAATGAGTACTTGTACGGAAGCAGTAAAGCTGGAGCGTGTGGTGTCCCACTCGCGGCAGAAGACTCTGACATTTTCCTGGTGGATACCGCATATAAATTACTCACGTCACCGGATTCTGACGTCAGGGAAATAGCCAGAGAAGAATGCCGGCGAGTGGCAACAATGAGAACACGACAGGAGCCAAGCATGACCGACGCATGCATGTACTTAACACAGGGAGAGATGCAAACGCGAGGAGGAGACCACCAAACCATATGGTCTAGAGCCAGGTGTGCCTCAGGCCGAATGGGGGTTTCCTGGATAGCAGAGGGAGGAGACAACATCAAGATAAAATGCACGGACTCCATCATTGAAGAAAAAGATAGAAGGAAGGTAGCCAAAACCATCCGGAGCCAGCGACGACAGATGAGAGATGAAGTTCTGCAGAATAAGCCTGACCAAGGGAAAGTGATGAAGCTCGTAGCACAAGAGAGAGCATCATCAGCTTTTGTTCGAAATGGAGCGTATACAACCTTCGCAGACTGGCGTTTCATACACCGAGCAAGACTGAACCTACTCCCCGTCAATGGAGCGAAGCGAGGCCAGAATAGGGATCGGAGATGTCGTCGTTGCAATAGAGAAGAAACGCTCCCACATGTAGTAAACCACTGCATGATACACTCTCGAGCCATGCAAAAGCGACATAATGCCCTGGTGGATAGAGTACGAAAAGCCGCAGAAGGTCGACATTGGAAGATCATGTCGGCAAATGAACGAGTACCAGGAGCAGCAGACAATGGACGTCCAGACCTGGTGATTGAAAAGAACCGAGAAGTGATCCTGCTCGACGTCACCTGCCCATTCGAGAATGGACAAGAGGCATTTAAAGAAGCAAGACTGAGGAAAGAAGAAAAGTATGCAGAACTGGCAGCAGAGATGAGAAGACAATACCAGCAGGTGAAGGTGGCTGCATTCATAGTGGGACCCCTGGGAGCATACGACCCGGAGAACGAGAAGCTGATGAAGAGACTGGCATCAAAGGGATACCTGCGCCTCTTCAGGAAACTGTGTGTAAGTGATGCCATTCGCTGGTCGAGAATGATTTATATAGAACATACCTCAGGGGCTAGACAGTATGTAGGGTGAAATAAACCCAAAGTCAAGATAGAAGAAAGAATAGGTTCTAGTTAGTGGAACAGGAACACTATGTATAAAATGTAATAGATAGTCAGCCAATTGTCACAAATGACTGGAATACCCAAACTATTGTAAATAAAAAACAATGTATCATTCTTTTAAATAAAATCTGTTCTTATCAGCTTAATGGAGAGTACATAATCAGGTTCTTTTTGCATGGAAGGAAGAACACAGATTTGGACTTTCTGGGGGTGAAAGTAACAGAGTTTACTCCTTTGTTGTTTTAGGCGGCGAGCAGGGAACCCGGTATTTCTCCATTGCTGTGGTTATTACTAATACCATGCAGTGAGAGGAAACATACCGGGGATGCCCTGAAAAGCCCCAAAACCTGGTCCCACGGGACCCCACGTGGGTGCTTCTCACACGTGGCTATTCCCTCCTCTCTGTACTTCCTTACTTCGTACTGGCTGAGGGACCTGCACTCATAGAAGTGTATTCGTCCCAAAGTCCCTCCCCGGTAAACCATCACCTTGCGATCGAGTGGGTTTGTGATGGCGAAAGGGAGGTCGGTACACAACTCTCGGCCGATCCTCCAGGAATACCGTGATAGTGCAGGTATACCCTGGTAAGGGGGTTGTCATGTGTGTGTGGGTGTTCGTGTGGGTAAGGCAAGATGGACGACGAAGGGCCAAGAGGAAGAAACGAAGGAGAAGATGTGGGATGGAGAGCCGGAACACCTGCGACAGGCGAGCCAGTACAAATCGGTGGGAGCGGCGGAGACTGACTCAACGGACGGCGGGGGAATGGATGCTCTCCCCCGCCCGAGCGGGGATCGGCAGCCGGAAAGAAGAAACCGAATGCTGACCATATGGTTCCCTGCACCACCATCCTTCAAATGCACAGAGAGGACGCAGGGATGCCCATGGGAATGAGCATCATCGGGGTGGTCTGGCTGCAAGCAATCATTAGTCCGACATCTAAAGGAAGCCCACAACAAGAAAATCAACGAATATATGAACATGTGTGCAGGGTGCTATCTGGTACTGACTATCCGGCCAAGCAATCACACGTGCATCCTCAACAGGCAGATGAGGGAGGAGCAAAGGGATCCCCATTTTCGTTTCCAGTGCGACGTGCAATACTGCCACTACTCTGCCCCAACAAAGAGAGGAGTGAACAACCACAAGGCAGCAACACATGTACGGCAGCGGAGGAGGAGAGACAACCAACGTCAGGCGGAGCAACGACAGGGGAACCAACAGCCTGAAGGCAATCCAGCAAGCGCCCAGCCCACACAGGAAGTTGGGGAAAATAGGGATAACGAGCAGAGGGAGCAGCCACAGAATGACGAGCAACAGCAGCAAAGAGAAACACAAGGGCAACGAGAAAGGCACAGATGGACCCCCCCACCCAGGGATGGAGAAGTGGAAGGACCAGAGACACCACGCCCCGTCTCAGGGAGAAGTACACCAGTGTCACCGCTGAGCCCAGACGATCAAGAAGCGCGACTGAGGTATATAACGCCGAGCCAGCTGCTCCAAATTGAACCCTCACCAGGAGAGGAATCACAGCACGCAGGGGACCTGACACCCCTCTTGCACATTCCAAGAATGCCACTGTCACCTCTAAGCCCTGATGAACAACATGGGGGAGACAGTACCCAAACAGGGGAACAGATAATGCAAAGTCAAGAAACAAATGAAGGAAGCCAAAGTAATCGCAGTGAATCCCCTACACCACTATCGCAAAGTGAAGCAACCCAAACACTAAGTGGTGAAGGCAACATACAGGATACGATACGAAGTCTTTAGTTAAGAGGTGAAAGAAGATTATTAGGAGTTGAAGGAAAAGTGGTGAAACTGAAATAGAGTAGGAGTAGAAAGAATCTGGGCTCAACCAGATCGCTTCATCTTTCTTATTGGTGTTTTGTCTTTGTTCTGCTCCCTTGGGTCGTCAGACCTTTGTATTAATATTGGTTTATTTATATAATGCTGCTTACTATTATTATTTGTTATTGTTGGAGTTAGTGAGCCCGCCCAGGTCCTTGTGTAACTGGGAGGGTAGTCAAATTTTTTTTTTTTTGAGGTGTTAGTTAAGTGTTAGTTGTGTTAGTCTAAAGGTACACTGTATGGAGAGGCCTGCCAGGTTCTTAGTGGAGCTGGTTGGTCACTCTCATCTTTATTCCTCTAGTAATGTTTTATGTAGAAATGTGTATGTTGAGGCAGGAGGTGGTTCAATTACTTCTTCCTGGCTGATATAGCTGGGAGGGTAATCACATTATTATTATTAATATTATTAATATTTTTTTATTTTTTTATTTATTTTTTATTTAATTTTTTTTTGAGTTAGTGAGCCCGCCCAGGTCCTTGTGTAGCTGGGAGGGTAGTCACATTTTTATTTATTTATTTTTTTTTTTTTACTAAGATGTTAGTTCAATGTTAAATGTTAAATGTTAAATGTTAAATATTAGTTATGTTAGTCTAAAGGTACGCTGTATGGAGAGGCCTGCCAGGTTCTTGTGGAGCTGGTAGGTCACTCTCATCTTTTATTCTCTCTATTAATGTTTTATATGTATATTGGGGCAGGAGATGGTTCAATTACTTTCTTCCTGGCTGATTTAAACCAACTGTGTTCTTGGAATTCTTCGTTGTCTATATTATTTATCCAGTTTTGATATGTTTCTGTGTTAAGTTCAGTCACTTTTTTCCAAATATTTACAGCTTTGTTGTGTATATCTACATTGATTGCTAAGAGGTTTGCTCTCTTGTGTAGCTGTTCATTATTGATGTGGTCTGTATATTTTATGTTATATATAAATCTGAGGGCTATATTTTGTACTGTTTGTAACCTTTTAATGCACGTTTTACTAAGGGTGTTCAATGGGATGGGTGGGTAGTCCATAATTGATTTGACAAGGGCAATATAAATCTTTCTTTTGTTATTAATGCTAAGGTTCTTAAAGCGTTTTATTTTTGATAATCTTATTCTTGCCTGTCGTTCTTTATCTTTTAAGTATGTTATATATCCTCTTTTTGTTAGTTTTAATCCAAGCATCCTGCCTTCAGTGTCGTATGGGTATAGTTCCTGGTCGACTATTACTGGACTTGTTTTAATCTTGGCTATTGGTATTATCTTGAATTTGTTCTTATTTGTCCTGATTTTCCATTTTTTCTCAAAATCATTTATGTTTTTTATCGCTCTTACCGTGTAGAGTGCCATAAATTGAGTTGATTTTCCTGGGTATGATACTATTTGAGTAATATCATCAGCAAACATTACATATTCGCTAAAGGGGGTAGGTTGAGGTGTGTCTGAAGTATAAATTGTATATAGTGTTGGAGAAAGGCATCCTCCTTGAGGTACTCCACTCTCAAGATTAAACATAGTTCCCATAAAGTTTCCAATTTGAATTTGTGCTCTCCTATCATCTAAATAGTTACACAATATTCTTAGCAAGTATTCGTTAAGTCCCAGTTTTAATATTTTAGATTTCAAGCCTAAATGCCAAACTTTATCAAAAGCCTTAGAAACATCCCTTAAAATTATATTGATCTGGTTACCCTTGCTTTTTTCTATTGCAATTATTTCCGTTATTGTAGCTATTGCAGTTAGGGTATTTCTATTGGGCATAAATCCATGTTGTCTGTTGTTAGTTTTCCCATGTTGTGTTAAAAAGGCTATAAGTCTTGAATTTAATATTTTTTCCAATAGTTTCCCGGTAATTTCTAATAAAGATATTGGCCTGTAGTTTAATATTTCCTTATTGTCCTTACCCTCCTTAGGAATAAATATGATTTTAGCATATTCTAGTTTGTCTGGAAAGTAACCAGTTATTAAGCACGCGTTATAAATGTTTAATAGTGTATTTAAAATGTTTTCAGGTAGATTCATGATCATATTTCGTGTAATACCTGTGAGCCCAGGGGCCTTTTCCTTAAATTTCCTCAGACAGTGCATCATTTCTCCCATGGTTATTATTTGATTATTAGATAATAAGTTATAGTCTATATATTGCCTTGGGGTGATTCTATGTATTTGTCTTCCCATTTCTTCTTCTATCCTTTCTTCGTGTTCACTATCAAAATCTTCATTTTCCTCATCTGATATTTTAAAAACTTTTACCCATTCCCTTTTGAATGCTGACTCTTGTTCATTTTCCTCGTGCAATTTTGTTCCATTTTGGTCTTTAATGTATGGTGTTTTTTGCTTGTTGTGCCCCATCATCTTGTTTATGGAAGTCCAAAATGTTTTTGTGTCTTTAGTCATGTCAGCCGCCATTATAATATCATTCCATTTTTTATTGTTTGCTTCCTTACATGCGTCTCTTAATTTTATCTGTAGTGCTATCTGTGTCGTATATAGCCATCTGTTACTGCCGTGTCTTTCCATATACCTGTTTATTTCATTGTAATAGGTCTGGATTAATTTAACTTCTTCTGGTAGTCTGTTGTTGGGTAATGTTCTAAAGTGTGAAGTAGGAGTGTGTTTGGTTATAGATGTTTTTATTGCTGAGTGCAATCTGTCCATTTCTGAGTCTATATCTTCTGTTGTTTTCCCTTGTAGGTTAATCGAGTGGTGATTACTTAAGTCGTCTTTGAAGCTGTCCCAGTCTGTTTTACCCATTTTCAGTCTCTTTTTTATTGGTATCTGTATGGGGCTTGTTGACAGTGTTAGTATAATTGGCAGATGGTCACTGCCTGTAAGAGGTCCCTGTATTATATGGTAATTGAAAAAGGCTTTGTTGTTGGTAAAAATTTTGTCTGGTGTCGATTGTGTATTGTGATTTCTCCAGGTTGGAAAGTTAGGACCCAGATGATTGATTTTCCCTAAATTTATTAATTGATTAAGGGCGTTTCCCACGACGTTATTATTTGTATTGTCAAAAATCCTATGTCTGGCGTTAAAGTCTCCTAAGATGTACATCGGATGACTATTGTTAGCCAATTTTAATAGGTCTTCTATAGGTAAGTAGGGTCGTCTCGGTGGGAGATAAGTAGTAGCAATAATTACGTCTCCTTGAGTTGTGTTTATTTTTATTGCTAGAAATTCATCCTGGAAGTCATCAATTAGTTTAAATTTTAAGTTTCTTTTAACCGCTATCGCTACTCCGTCATTTTTCTCGCCCGATTTATTTCTTTGGTTTACATAATAGTTAAAGAGTTTTATGTTGTTGTTTTCTGTCTCACCGTGACTGTTTATTAGTATAATGTCAGGGTCAATTTCTTGATATATATTACTTAGGTTAATTCTCTCGGTCTTCCAGTTTCTTACGTTGTGTTGTATTATTCTTAAAGTTCTTACTGTTTGTCTATTGTCCATTATTTCTTATACTTGGATTGTGACTGTTGAAGTGGAGACCTATCATCTAAACTCTGACGGGTCTACTATTTTAAAGTCTTTGGTCGTAATCTTTAGTTTGTCCGTAGTAATTAGTGACCAGACATAATCTTCACTTAGGGATTTTTCTTGATATGTCCACTTGTATATCCCTCCTTCACAGTTTTTTACTATTGTCCCTCCTGTTGGTCTCGATGTTGGGATTCCATGTTTTGTTGTAGTGATAACTTTTAATCCAATTTCTTCAGCAGATTCAGGTTGTATATTGTGATCAGTTTCCATCTTATCTTCTCTCCTCCTACTCCTTTGTCTTATAGTCTGTCCTTTTGTTATTTCTATCTTCTCTTTGTCACTTCTAGTCATTTGTCTGGGATCTCTATCAGTCGCTTGTGTTCCTTGTGTATCAGCTGTTGCTCCTTGCTCAAACCTTTGTTCGTCTAGATGTAGTCTTTCTCTCAGTTCGCTTGCATATGTTGCCTGAAATAGTTTTTCGGATTGTGGATTCTCTGGAAATATCATCTCTGGTAGGTTATTCAATTTAAACATTTTCCTTAATTCCTCATTGTATGATCCGGGTGCAATGATATTGTGCAAATGTGCATGGATCATACTAATCATTACCTTATCATGTATTGGCTCACTCAGGTTTAATATGGTGGATTCTGGTCTATGAGCCTCTTGGACCGCTCTCTTTGCTATTTCGACGTATGTCGTATCCTTCTTGTCTTGTTCCTTATATAGCGGAGGTAGGCGTGGCTTAATAGTTGACCTCCGTCATGTAAGGCGGCGTTGGTTGACCTAGACCACGAGTCATACACAAGGGAATTCGCGGGGTCGGCTACTCAGCGACAAGCGTTTGTAGGGGAGGAATCCACTACAACATTGTAACAATAACAATCTCGTTGATTTGCTATATTTGTTCAGATTTAAAGGAATTATGTAAATTAAATCCTCTTAAAGAAAATTCACATTAAGTAATACCACTTTTGACTGCCAATCACGGTAGTCTTAAATGCTACGAAGGACTTATAAATCTTATTTTATAACTGTTCTGGACACTGGACAATAAAACCTTTAATGTCCTTCTTGACTGGAACTATAATTCCAAGTATGTTCTAAGTTAATGTTTGTTGGGGTCTTGAACAACTTTGCGACCATAGTTCTGGTTTCCCTTCAAAACGCATAAATCTTTCGCCTTTTACTAAAGATTTTTGTGGGGGGGAAGAACTCATTGAGTCTTAATGAATTTGTTCTTAGCCCATTCACATGGGCTCACAAAACTAATTAAAATTAGCTGAAAATAATCGTACATCTTTTCACATCTACAGCGTCCTGGATGGAACAATTATCCCGACTATTACAGATCTAAATCAGGTTGGGAGAATACAGATCTGTCATAAAATTACGTTCATGCACTTATTAAAAATTACTCTTGACTTCAAACAAACCAAAATATTTACAACGAAAACTCGCGCTCGAACATTGCAGGGCAAAACATAATGGCAACTTAATTTAAATTCTAAATACTACACCTACAATCAAAACAAGTATGACTTATCTGTCAAGTTGAATACAGGTCAGCCTCATAAGTAAAGAGAATACATACCCAGACAACACCAAGAGAATTGGAGAGCAAGACTGCAGTCGGTGTCAGGAGTAAAACTGACACGGCCAGCTTTTCTCAGTTGGTGGTGGGAATTTAAGGTCCTCTGGTGTTCATAACCGGAACCACAGTAACTAGTCTAATGGCTGTTATGCACAAACTTACTAATTAGAATAAATCAACTAAATAAATGTATTTTACATAGTCCAAATAAACCAGTTTCTACAAGTTCGCTGCTCGACAGACTGCTGATCGTACGTTGTTGTTATACTGTAATTGTCATTGTCATAATGACATGGTTGGTCAGTTAAAACCTATTAATTCATATTAAGCTCTACGTTCACAAAACCAAGCAGGCATCCCCTGGACTCCCGGCTCACCTAGCACGATGTCCTCCGTAAACTTCCTGACCTCTCATATGTCTATGACTTATGGTAAAGGGTCGCGGAAAAGGGAAGTGATTGCTGCCCATATCATCATTGGGTATGACTCTGCTTGGGAGATTGGTATCCCCGCATCCCCTGAGCAACGCTCTTGCGCATTATGCAGAAGACCTGACAGCCGCACCCTTATCCACTACCTCCTAAGATGTCCCCGCACACAACTCTTCCGTGACGCCTGTTGGACCACTACCCCACGACCCCCTGACGGAGACACGATGATCCTCCCCATACTGGCCAGATATTATGTAAATAATATTGATGATGTGTTAAAGGAATATCCTTCCTTCCTTAGGCTATAGTAAGCACCTTTATAATATTTGTATATACTTGTGACACTTGCCAGATGCTTCTGGTGTTATTATACAGGGGTACCTAGTGACCGCACAGGGTGTTCATGAAATTTGAATTGGTGAGAGAACACCCTTACTTTGCGTCAACTTAGAGATGTCTGATTACAGATGAAGCGTTCAAGATCCTTTGTGACTGATGTTGAAAACTGCTATTGTATTTACTGTTAGTGAAATTGTCAATATAAGTCAGGGTAGAATCTACTTTAAGACCCTCCTCCTAGTGACAGGCCTGGCATTTGACATTATTAGGGACCTGCCACTCTTTGCCATAAACAGATAAAATGTACCGGGAACTTTCCCCCCACACACTCATCATTCTCTCACTTTATGCAACTTGACAAAACCTATGACCCTTCAGGCTTTTACGCCCTTAATGTACGAGTCATAAAGGCAAGTATGAACTTTTCATACTTCCCTGTTGGGCGCTGTAAACGCTTCTGCGCTTCACCTTGCACAGGATGTAAGGGGGTGCCCAATAAACTAGCCCCCTCGGGGGCAAATCTGAATCTGAATCTACTTTAAGAATGAGGTATCATTGACGTCATCACTAGAGATGCCAGTAATTGTTAACTGTGGCTGAAGTCACCCCCTTTTCATATATGAACATCACAGAATCTGATGTTCATGGTGAAATTGCTGTAAGGATGTTAATTAAGAAATTAATTAATTATCCTGAAGGGGACTGTCATGCCACGTATCTCTGAAAATCTAACGGGTGTAACCTAATACTACTTGTCTTACGCTCCGTTCACCAGGGACTGCCATCCTGAACCTTGAAATCAATTTAATTCTGGTCTTCGATAGCTCAGTCAAAGCGAAGTTTGAAAAAGGGATCTTAGGAAAGTAAAATGAGTTCGTAGTCTCATTTTCACGTAGTTGATTGATACGTTTATTGAGATACAAAAAAAAAATACATTTCAAAGGGATGAAGTGACTTAAGTCATCCCCACCCCAGTCCAGGAATGTCCCTCTCAGGACTCACATAAATACCAAATACAGATAGATCTTGTATAGTACATAGTTATATTCCAGATGCAAAATTTCTATATTTCTTGAATATTTCATCTACTTTCCTATTTTTAAGCATCCATTCTATTTGCTTGGAGACATTATTTATCTGGGCATTTCTATATACATTAAGAAATGGGCATCCCATGTGGCAGGGTATGGGACCTGGATGTTCTACAAACTCTACATTCCATTTCCCGTTCACTTCTCTCGGCTCCAAGTTCCCAGTAAAATTTATACCCTAATCTTAACCTCATACACACCGAATCTTTCCACCTGCTCCTATCTTTCCCATTTGTAAAATTTGTGTTCATGACAACATGATTGTATTGTTTCATTCGAGGAACGCGCATGCGTGCGTAGTGTCAACAAAGGCTGTAAGAGACTGCTCTTTAAAAGTCGTATTTCTGACGAATTCAGCAAGTCTACTAATCCCAGCCTGTGCAGACAACTATAGCAAGACCCAGTTATCAGCACAGTGGCATCTGTTTTTTTTTTACTTTTGGACTTTGTCATTTTTTTGGGATAAAACATCTGGTCCTACCACCCGATCTCTCTGGGCAAAGTTTTTCAAGTTTGCGCATGCGCAATGTGATAGTATGACGTAGCTGTGACGTCATTACCACTCCACCTGACTGCAGTGTTGCCAACATGCCCTATGCCCGCCGTTAAACGCTCCCGTTCATTGGAAATGGCGGCAGTAGGTGACAGTGAGTGATGTTGACGACTTTCTTCTTGAAGACAAGTCAAAGAAGAAGCAGAAACCTCAGAAGTCAGGGTCTCCAGCAGGGGCCACGGCTATCCCTCACACCCCGTTTGGGGCTGTAGAGGGTGGCCTCCTCCTGTCATCGGGGTCCCCAAGTGAGCTTACATGTGGCTCAATGACAGGACCCTCCGCCGACAATGGACATAGGGGATTCCCTTTGTCTCCTTGCCCCGTCGCACCTTCGTCATCTTGCCTTTCCTCAGGATTTGCCTCTGAGGACACGGACGACCTGGTTCTTCCGTCACTGCTCTCCACTTGAGGACTCAACACTTCGCCTCCGCCGAGGTCCCACAGCCGTGATAGTCACCACACAAATGGACGAGACGGTACGCCTGCTCACTCAGGTGGGCTTTCCTGCTCCCCAAGGGGAGGTGATGCTGAAGTTCACCACCATCATCCCAGAAACTCGTCGTACCAAGGTAATGGTTCGCCACGTACCCTGGGAGATCCCTATCGACGATCTTCGCCCTCTTCTCCCACAACTACTGGACATGGAACGCCGCATCAACCCGGTCTCCAAACGTCCATCCAACGAACTCATCGGCTGGTGGGTGGGCCCCCTCCCTCTGAAGGTGAATGTAGGACCAATTCACAACTGTCCTCTCGACTGATTTATCGGAACCCCGAAAATCTGTGGTCGTTGCCAGTCGTGGAAACACCGCACCTGGGAGTGCATGAGGATGGTCGCCTGCCCTGTCTGTGCAGGTCCTCAAGACACAGTGGAATGCAAATCGAAAATTCAGAACAAAATCCCAGTTATTCCACGGTGTGTCAATGCCATGGCAGTCACCACGCCTGGAATGCCAATTGCCCACAGCGTCCTGACACTCGACCGGGGAAAACTTACCTTGTACCACCGCCCTCGTCTCTGACGAAGCCCCTGTCAACCAAACCTCACTCCTATCCACTGTAGTGGATTCCTTCCCTACAAACGCTTGTCGTTGAGTAGCCAACCCCGCGAATTCCCCAGTGTATGACTCGTGGTCTAGGTCAACCAGCGCTGCCTTACATGACGGAGGTCAACTATTAAGCCACGCCTACCTCCGCTATATAAGACCTGACCTCGTGGTGACCTATCTCTTTCTACCTACAGCCAGTCTTCAAGTAACACCACCTCCTCCACTCCTGCCTGGCGGTCCTCGCTCCCGCCGGCGACCATGGCGACCCACAAGCTGGTCCTCCTCTGAGCACCATCACCAACCAGCTCTCCTTACTCAATGCTTGTAACCATGCTGCCTTCCCAGCACCAAGCTGCATTGTACATCCAATACAACATGTACACAGAGAGCACATTGTGAGTTTCCTTTCTCCATCCCATCCTGAGTGTGAACCCAACAACCCAAACCTCACAAATGGTGACCCCCGGAGATTCGCACTCACACAGGATGGATGAGAAACCGATCACTCTCCCAGTCTTCAAGCAACATGGAAGACTGGCTTATCCACACAGAGGCAGCTCTCATCGGCTCTACAGCTACTGTCTCTACACCGCAGGTTAGACACCCTAGAGCAGCACTGCTTCTCTAAGCAGACACCAGCTCCTCTTCCTGCCCCAAGCACCATGTCCTACCGACCCCAGCACACCCGTCCTGCCTTAGACGCCGCCCCCGGCCCAGCAGTACCCCCTGCCACTGTCCTGGATCCTCCTCCTGACGCGGACCCTCCTCCGCTCCTGCCTGGCAGCCCCTGCTCCCGACGCGGCCCATGCGCCTGAGTGCGGCCCCACGCACCCTTTTTTTTTCCCTCAGGGTACTCCCTGCTACTGTCCTGCACCCTGCTGATGTCGTGGACCCTGCTGCTGTCATGCACCCTGCTGCTGTCATAGACCCTCTTCCTGACGCAGCCCCTGCTCCTGACCCAGGCCCACACACCCCAGCAGGCGCATCTGAGGACTCTGTACCTGTCGTGAGGGAAGCACAACATTCATCGCCCTCACAACCCTCCTTCTCCCTCTTTTCTCCCACAGATCTCGTGTTTCTAGACAGTTGTCTCCCCTAGCGGCCTGCTCATCCAAGCCCTCGCCGTTATGTCTAACATGTGGCATGCACCGCCCGTTCTGCCTCACATGTGCCATGCAACCCTGCAGACAACAAGTCTCCTACACTGCTTGGAGGGAAGGGGGAGTATTGTAGTGTATTCCTCCCCTACAAACGCTTGTTGCTGAGTAGCCGACCCCGCGAATTCCCCAGTGTATGACTCGTGGTCTAGGTCAACCAGCGCCGCCTTACATGACGGAGGTCGACTATTAAGCCACGCCTACCTCCGCTATATAAGACCTGACCTCGTGGTGACCTATCTCTTTCTAATTACACCCACCAGCAAGCAGCACCACCTCCTCCGCTCCTGCCTGGCGGCCCTCGCTCCCGCCGGCGAGCATGGCGACCCACAAGCTGGTCCTCCTCTGAGCACCCTCACCAACCAGCTCTCTCTACATCACGCTTGGACTCACGCTGCTACCCCCCAGCACCAAGCTGCATTGTACATCCAATACAACATGTATACAGAGAGCACATTGTTAGTTTCCTTTCTCCGTCCCATCCTGAGTGTGAACCAAATAACCCGTACCCCACACCACCACTTCCTCTTCCATCCAACAAGGATTTCCCATTGATCTCCTCTCCTCTACCATCCCCCCTATCACCCCTACCACCCATCCTTTCTCCTGAATCGGCTGTTTTGTACAATTAACCAGGCCGTTCACATATATTTATTATTTGGGTTTAAGTAACGAAACCCAAACTGTGGTTTCTTGTTTTATTATAAAAGGATTGTATCTATAATTCCTGAGTGTAGATCGACCGTAAGTTCCACTGTATATGAGTGAATGAGAAAGGGACGGCGTTTATGTATTATAAACATTAGGTCACGTCCTTACGATATAACTTTCTGTGAGCGACTACTCGAGTAAGGGCCTCGCTGTGCGGGGCTTACAGATATGCTGACGATGGGTCTCTACCTCCTGGGAGAGTTGCCCTCTCACGTGTACAAGTCATATCTTACTCATAGACAGTGGAAAGTTACAGGGTGGCAAATCTGAATATAATATCAGATGTATTGAACCATTTATATAATATGTTCTGTTGATGAGACAGGGGCCTATTACATTGCTCGGTCACCTACCAGCTGAGCTCCGTGAGGCCTAAATAACTCACAGAGTCCAGTACATCTTAGACAACCCTAACCATGTTATAAACAGATATGTAAACACTAAGCTGGGGATTCTATTACTGTAGGGGTATTAGCTACTACAGGGGACCTATACTTTAGTGTCGTATGGGTTAGTATGTTATGAACAACGTTGAATTTGGATGACACTGCCCTGTAATAACAGAACAGGAACATAATTGCCAGAATTAACAAAATAGAGGGAATTGTAAGAATTGGTAGTGCAAATTCCAGCAATAGGTAAATTGGCAAGTTATTTTTCAAATCAGCAAAATGTGTCTCGTTCAAGAAAGCTAAAACTTTTACTTTCTCTGAAACTATTTGAATATCCTTAATAGTGAAATTCATGACAGGAAATTGAATTAAAGCAGACTTCAGTTTTGTATTTAAAGCAAAATGCTGATGAGTAGGCAAGGTCCATAATGTACTACAAGTGATTTCACAGTAATCACGAGCCATGTAATGCCCTTTCACAACTAGCTGCTTAACACCATCATGGCATTTTAAAATGACAGTAGTGAGATTTGGAAAGAACAAATACTGCACATTGTGAAGATGAGCTTGGAACACAGATTTTAGACTAACTGGCCTATAACTGCATTGCGTATCGCTGTGCGTACATTTGGTTGTATGACTGCCAATTCACATGTTCCCTCTGCAGCAGGAATAAACGCGAACATGTAGGCTGGACATACGTGTAGGTGTAGATAAGATGACTTACACCGTGACAGTACCTCAGAATCCTCTATTGATAACAAAGAATACTCTTCATCTACTAAGAAAAGTTCTTTAGGCATATCTAGGGTATACAGTGTGTCGTTTACAAACCAGGGGAAGGGTTCTAAATGCCATGCATTAAACTCATGTTGCCCTCGCATAGGAATGTGGATCAGAGTTGCATTGTGCATGAGGGTTGACTCCAACAGTGGGTAATAATATTGAACCTCATTGTCATTAAAAATAGGAGTTAAATGATACTGCAACTTGGCTATTTTTAAAGCTTCAAGAAGCGTCTGCACAGGCACAAGCTTCGCGTCCACACGTCGTATCCCGGCATCTACAATGCTGTCTATTAGTTCATTTTTAGAGGTTACAATTTTATGAACTGAAATTTCCGCAGCATGCAAATATTCTGTGAA
>NW_024725565.1:0-18783 GCF_018991925.1 Homarus americanus | reverse complement strand
GACAATAAAAGCATTCGTAGACTCTACTATATTTCACACAAAGCCTGTTCAACGACCTTATGGCGCCGTGAACCTCTAATGGGTACCACCCGTGCTGCTTAGGTGATCAGAGCAACGTTTTACCAAATGCGGCTTCAAAACACGAGGACCCATATATATTTCATTCCCCAATAAAGCACGCAGCTTCTACATATAATCAACACCTCACCCCACCAGGATTCGAACCCATGATCTTCTAATTGTGACCGGGGAACGCTACCTCTGGGCCACCAGGACAATAAAAGCAGTCCTAGACTCTGCTATATTTCACACAAAGCCTGTTCAACGAGCTTATGGCGCTGTGAACCTCTAATGGGGACCATCCGTGCCACTTAGGTGATCAGAGCAACGTTTTACTAAATCCGGCTTCGAAACACAAGGATCAATATATATTTCATAAGCCCAATAGAGCACGCGGACTTCTACATATAATCAACACCTCACTCCACCAGGATTCGAACCCACGATCTTATAATTGTGACCGAGGAACGCTACCTATGGGCCCCCAGGACACTATAAGCAGTCCTAGACTCTACTGTATTTCACACAAAGCCTGTTCAACGACCTTATGGCGCCATGAACCTCTAATGGGGACCACCGTACCGCTTAGGTGATCAGAGCAAGGTTTACCAGATCCGGCTTGGAAACACAAGGATCCATATATATTTCATTAGCCCAATAGCGCAAGCGGACTTCTACATATAATCAACGCCTCACCCCACCAGGATTTGAAGCCACGATCTTATAATTGTGACCGGGGAACGCTACCTCTGGGCCACCAGGACAATAAAAGCAGTCCTAGACTCTGCTATATTTCAAACAAAGCCTGTTCAACGAGCTTATGGCGCCGTGAACCTCTCATTGGGACCACCCGTGCCGCTTAGGTGATCAGAGCAACGTTTTTCCAAATGCGGCTTCGAAATACGAGAATCCATATATATTTCATTAGCCCAATAAAGCACTCGGACTTCTACATATAATCAACACCTCACCCCACCAGGATTTAAATCCACGATCTTATAATTGTGACCGAGGAATGCTACCTATGGGCCACCAGGATAATAAAAGCAGTCTGAACTCTGCTATATTTCACAAAGCCTGGGCGCAACGGCTTTTGGCACCGTGATTTCTGTGGTGACACTACGTGCGCTTAGGTGATCAGAGCAACGTTTTTACCAATCGACTTCAAAACGAGGATCCATATATATTTCATTTGCCCAATAAAACGCGGCGGACTTCGCTCAGTAACACCTACTTACCAGGATTCCGAACCCACGATCTTCTAGTGTGACCGGGGAACGCTACCTCTGGGCCACCAGGACAATAAAAGCAGTCCTAGACTCTACTATATTTCACACAAAGCCTGTTCAACGAGCTTATGACGCTGTGAACCACTATAGGGGACCATCCGTGCCGCTTAGGTGATCAGAGCAACGTTTTACCAAATCCGGCTTGGAAACACGAGGATCCATATATATTTCATTAGCCCAATAAAGTACTTGGACTTCTACATATAATCAACACCTCACCCCACCAGGATTCAAACCCACAATCTTATAATTGTGACCGCGGTATGCTACCTCTGGGCCACCAGGACAATAAAAGCAGTCCTAGACTCTACTATATTTCACTCAACGCCTGTTCAACGAGCTTATGGCGCTATGAACCTCTAATGGAGACCACCCGTGCTGCTTAGGTGATCAGAGCAACGTTTTACCAAATGCCGCTTCAAAACACGAGGATCCATATATATTTCATTTGCCCAATAAAGCACGTGGCTTCTACATATAATCAACACCTCACCCCACCAGGATTCGAACCCACGATCTTCTAATTGTGACCGGGGAACGCTACCTCTGGGCCACCAGGACAATAAAAGCAGTCCTAGACTCTGCTATATTTCACACAAAGCCTGTTCTACGAGCTTATGGCGCTGTGAACCTCTAGTGGGGACCATCCGTGCCGCTTAGGTGATCAGAGCAACGTTTTACCAAATCCGGCTTCGAAACACGAGGATCTATATATATTTCATTAACCCAATAAAGCACGCGGACTTCTACATATAATCAACACCTCACTCCACCAGGATTCGAACCCACGATCTTATATTTGTGACCGAGGAACGCTACCTATGGGCCACCAGGACACTATAAGCAGTCCTAGACTCTGTTATATTTCACACAAAGCCTGTTCAACGAGCTTATGGGGCTGTGAACCACTATTGGGGACCACCCGCGCCCCTTAGGTGATGAGAGCAACGTTTTACCAAATGCGGCTTCATAACATGAGGATCCATATATATTTCATTAGCCCAAGAAAGCACGCGGACTTCTACATATAATCAACACCTCACCCCATCAGAATTCGAACCCACGATTTTCTAATTGTGACCGGGGAACGCTACCTCTGGGCCACCAGGTCACTAAAAGCAGTCCTAGACTCTGCTATATTTCACACAAAGCCTGTTCAACGAGCTTATGGCGCCGTGAACCTCTAATGGGGACCACCTGTGCCGCTAAGGTGATCAGAGCAACGTTTTACCAGATCCGGCTTGGAAACACGAGGATCCATATATATTTCATTAGCCCAATAAAGCACTCGGACTTCTACATATAATCAACACCTCACGCCACCAGGATTCAAACCCACGATCTTATAATTGTGACCAGGGTATGCTACCTCTGGGCCACCAGGACAATAAAAGCAGTCCTAGACTCTGCTATATTTCACACAAAGCCTGTTCAACGACCTTATGGCGCCATGAACCTCTAATGGGGACCACCTGTGCCGCTTAGGTGATCAGAGCAACGTTTTACCAAATCCGGCTTCTAAACACGAGGATCAATATATATTTCATTAGCCCAATAAAGCACGCTTACTTCTACATATAATCAACACCTCACCCCATCAGGATTTGAACCCACGATCTTATAATTGTGACCGGGGAACGCTACCTCTGGGCCACTAGGACAATAAAAGCAGTCCTAGACTCTGCTATATTTCACACAAAGCCTGTTCAACGAGCTTATGGCGCCGGGAACCTCTAATAGGGACCACCCGTGCCGCTTAGGTGATCAGAGCATCGTTTTACCGAATGCGGCTTCGAAACACGAGGATCCATATATATTTCATTAGCCCAATAAAGCACGCGGACTTCTACATATAATCAACAACTCACCCCACCAGGATTTGAACCCACGATCTTATAATTGTGACCGGGGGACGCTACCTCTGGGCCACCAGGACAATAAAAGCATTCCTAGACTCTGCTATATTTCACACAAAGCCTGTTCAACGGGCTTATGGCACCGCGAACCTCTAATGGGTACCACCTGTGCCGCTTAGGTGATCAGAGCAACGTTTTGCCAAATCCGGCTACGAAACACGAGGATCCATATATATTTCATTAGCCCAATAAAGGACGCGGACTTCTACATATAATCAACACCTCACGCCCACTAGGATTCAAACCCACGATCTTATAATTGTGACCGAGGAACGCTACCTATGGGCCACCAGGACACTATAAGCAGTCCTAGACTCTTTATATTTCACACAAAGCCTGTTCAACGAGCTTATGGCGCTGTGAACCACTATAGGGGACCACCCGTGCCGCTTAGGTGACCAGAGCAACGTTTTACCAAATGCTGCTTCGAAACACTAGGATCCATATATATTTCATTAGCCCAATAAAGCAGGCGGACTTCTACATATAATCAACACCTCACCCCACCAGGATTTGAACCCACGATCTTATAATTGTGACGGGGAACGCTACTTATGGGCCACCAGGACACTATAAGCAGTCCTAGACTCTGTTATACTTCACACAAAGCCTGTTCAGCAAGATTATGGCGCCGTAAACCACTATAGGTGACGACCCGTGCCGCTTAGGTGATCAGAGCAACGTTTTACCAAATCCGGCCTGGAAACTCGAGGATCCATATATATTTCATTAGCCCAATAAAGCACGCGGACTTCTACATATAATCAACACCTCACCCCACCAGGATTTGAACCCACGATCTTATAATTGTGACCGGCGAACGCTACCTCTGGGCCACCAGGACAATAAAAGCAGTCCTAGACTTTACTATATTTCAAGCAAAGCCTGTTCAACGACCTTATGGCGCCATGAACCTCTAATGGGGACCACCGTACCGCATAGGTGATCAGAGCAACGTTTTACCAAATCCGGCTTGGAAACACGAGGATCCATATATATTTCATTAGCCCAATAAAGCACGCGGACTTCTACATATAATCAACGCCTCACCCCACCAGGATTTGAAGCCACGATCTTATAATTGTGACTGGGGGAACGCTACCTCTGGGCCACCAGGACAATAAAACCAGTCCTAGACTCTGCTATATTTCACACAAAGCCTGTTCAACGAGCTTATGGCGGCGTGAACCTCTCATGGGGACCACCCGTGCCGCTTAGATGATCAGAGCAACGTTTTACCAAATGCGGCTTCGAAACACGAGGATCCATATATATTTCATTAGCCCAATAAAGCACGCGGACTTCTACATATAATCAACACCTCACCCCACCAGGATTTAAACCCACGATCTTATAATTGTGACCGGGGAACGCTACCTCTGGGCCACCAGGATAATAAAAGCAGTCCTAGACTCTACTATATTTCACACAAAGCCAGTTCAACGACCTTATGGCGCCGTGAACCTCTCATGGGGACCACCAGTGCCGCTTAGGTGATCAGAGCAACGTTTTACCAAATGCGGCTTCGAAACACGAGGATCCATATATATTTCATTAGCCCAATAAAGCACGCAGCTTCTACATATAATCAACACCTCACCCCACAAGCATTTGAAGCCACGATCTTATAATTGTGACCGGGGAACGCTACCTCTGGGCCACCAGGACAATAAAAGCAGTCTTAGACTCTGCTATATTTCACACAAAGCCTGTTCAACGAGCTTATGGCGCCGTGAACCTCTAATGGGGACCACCCGTGCCGCTTAGGTGATCAGAGCAACGTTTTACCAAATGCGGCTTCGAAACACGAGGATCCATATAAATTTCATTTGCCCAATAAAGCAAGCGGCTTCTACATATAATCAACACCTCACCCCACCAGGATTCGAACCCACGATCTTCTAATTGTGACCGGGGAACGCTACCTCTGGGCCACCAGGACAATAAAAGCAGTCCTAGACTCTGCTATATTTCACAAAAAGCCTGTTCAACGAGCTTATGGCGCTGTGAACCTCTAATGGGGACCATCCGTGCCGCTTAGGTGATCAGAGCAAAGTTTTACCAAATCCGGCTTCAAACACAAGGATCCATATATATTTCATTAGCCCAATAGAGCACGCGGACTTCTACATATAATCAACACCTCACTCCACCAGTATTCGAACCCACGATCTTATAATTGTGACCGAGGAACGCTACCTATGGGCCACCAGGACACTATAAGCAGTCCTAGACTCTGTTATTTTTCACACAAAGCCTGTTCAACGAGCTTATGGCGCTGTGAACCACTATAGGGGACCACCCGTGCCGCTTAGGTGATCAGAGCAAAGTTTAACCAAATGCGGCTTCGAAACACTAGGATCCATATATATTTCATTAGCCCAATAAAGCACGCGGACTTCTACATATAATCAACACCTCACCCCACCAGGATTTAAACCCACGATCTTATAATTGTGACCGGGGAACGCTACCTCTGGGCCACCAGGATAATAAAAGCAGTCCTAGACTCTGCTATATTTCACACAAAGCCTGTTCAACGAGCTTATGGCGCCGTGAACCGCTAATGGGGACCACCCGTGCCGCTTAGGTGATCAGAGCAACGTTTTACCAAATGCGGCTTCAAAACACGAGGATCCATATATATTTCATATGCCCAATAAAGCACTCGGACTTCTATATATAATCAACACCTCACCCACCAGGATTTAAACCCACAATCTTATAATTGTGACCGGGGTATGCTACCTCTGGGCAACCAGGACAATAAAAGCAGTCCTAGACTCTACTATATTTCACACAAAGCCTGTAGACGAGATTATGGCGCTGTGAACCACTATAGGGGACCACCCGTGCCGCTTAGGTGATCAGAGCAACGCTTTACCAAATGCAGTTTCAAAACACGAGGATCCATATATATTTCATTTGCCCAATAAAGCACGCAGCTTCTACATATAATCAACACCTCACCCCACCAGGATTCGAACCCACGATCTTCTAATTGTGACCGGGGAACGCTACCACTGGGACACCAGGACAATAAAAGCAGTCCTAGACTCTGCTATATGTCACACAAAGCCTGTTCAACAGGCTTATGGCGCTGTGAACCTCTAATGGGGACCATCCGTGCCGCTTAGGTGATCAGAGCAACGTTTTACCAAATCCGGCTTAGAAACACAAGGATCCATATATATTTCATTAGCCCAATAGAGCACGCGGACTTCTACATATAATCAACACCTCACTCCACCAGGATTCGCACCCACGATCTTATAATTGTGACCGAGGAACGCTACCTATGGGCCACCAGGACACTATAAGCAGTCCTAGACTCTGTTATATTTCACACAAAGCCTGTTCAATGAGCTTATGGCGCTGTGAACCACTATAGGGGACCACCCGTGCTGCTTAGGTGATCAGAGCAACGTTTTACCAAATGCGGCTTCGAAACACTAGGATCCATATATATTTCATTAGCCCAATAAAGCACGCGGACTTCTACAAATAATCAACACCTCACCCCACCAGGATTTGAAGCCACGATCTTATAATTGTAACCGGGGAGCGCTACCTCTGGGCCACCAGGACAATAAAAGCAGTCCTAGACTCTGCTATATTTCACACAAAGCCTGTTCAACGAGCTTATGGCGCCGTATACCTCTAATGGGGACCACCCGTGCCGCTTAGGTGATCAGGGCAAAATTTTACCAAATGCGGCTTTGAAACACGAGGATCCATATATATTTCATTTGCCCAATAAAGCAAGCGGCTTCTACATATAATCAACACCTCACCCCTCCAGGATTCGAACCCACGATCTTCTAATTGTGACCGGGGAACGCTAACTCTGGGCCACCAGGACAATAAAGCAGTCCTAGACTCTGCTATATTTCACAAAAAGCCTGTTCAATGAGCTTATGGCGCTGTGAACATCTAATGGGGACCATCCGTGCCGCTTAGGTGATCAGAGCAAAGTTTTTCCAAATCCGGCTTCAAAACACAAGGATCCATATATATTTCATTAGCCCAATAGAGCACGCGGACTTCTACATATAATCAACACCTCACTCCACCAGGATTCGAACCCACGATCTTATAATTGTGACCGAGGAACGCTACCTATGGGCCACCAGGACACTAAAAGCAGTCCTAGACTCTGTTATTTTTCACACAAAGCCTGTTCAACGAGCTTATGGCGCTGTGAACCACTATAGAGGACCACCCGTGCCGCTTAGGTGATCAGAGCAACGTTTTACCAAATGCGGCTTCGAAACACGAGGATCCATATATATTTCATTTGCCCAATAAAGCAAGCGGCTTCTACATATAATCAACACCTCACCCCTCCAGGATTCGAACCCACGATCTTCTAATTGTGACCGGGGAACGCTAACTCTGGGCCACCAGGACAATAAAAGCAGTCCTAGACTCTGCTATATTTCACAAAAAGCCTGTTCAACGAGCTTATGGCGCTGTGAACATCTAATGGGGACCATCCGTGCCGCTTAGGTGATCAGAGCAAAGTTTTTCCAAATCCGGCTTCAAAACACAAGGATCCATATATATTTCATTAGCCCAATAGAGCACGCGGACTTCTACATATAATCAACACCTCACTCCACCAGGATTCGAACCCACGATCTTATAATTGTGACCGAGGAACGCTACCTATGGGCCACCAGGACACTAAAAGCAGTCCTAGACTCTGTTATTTTTCACACAAAGCCTGTTCAACGACCTTATGGCGCCATGAACCTCTAATGGGGACCACCTGTGCCGCTTAGGTGATCAGAGCAACGTTTTACCAAATCCGGCTTCTAAACACGAGGATCAATATATATTTCATTAGCCCAATAAAGCACGCTTACTTCTACATATAATCAACACCTCACCCCATCAGGATTTGAACCCACGATCTTATAATTGTGACCGGGGAACGCTACCTCTGGGCCACTAGGACAATAAAAGCAGTCCTAGACTCTGCTATATTTCACACAAAGCCTGTTCAACGAGCTTATGGCGCCGGGAACCTCTAATAGGGACCACCCGTGCCGCTTAGGTGATCAGAGCAACGTTTTACCGAATGCGGCTTCGAAACACGAGGATCCATATATATTTCATTAGCCCAATACAGCACGCGGACTTCTACATATAATCAACACCTCACTCCACCAGGATTCGAACCCACGATCTTATAATTGTGACCGAGGAACGCTACCTATGGGCCACCAGGACACTAAAAGCAGTCCTAGACTCTGTTATTTTTCACACAAAGCCTGTTCAACGAGCTTATGGCGCTGTGAACCACTATAGAGGACCACCCGTGCCGCTTAGGTGATCAGAGCAAAGTTTAACCAAATGCGGCTTCGAAACACTAGGATCCATATATATTTCATTAGCCCAATAAAGCACGCGGATTTCTACATATAATCAAAACCTCACCCCACCAGGATTTGAACCCACGATCTTATAATTGTGACCGGGGAACGCTACCTCTGGGCCACCAGGACAATAAAAGCAGTCCTAGACTCTACTATATTTCACACAAAGCATGTTCAACGACCTTATGGCGCCATGAACCTCTAATGGGGACCACCTGTGCCGGTTAGGTGATCAGAGCAACGTTTTACCAAATCCGGCTTGGAAACACGAGGATCCATATATATTTCAATAGCCCAATAAAGCACGCGGACTTCTACATATAATCAGCGCCTCACCCCACAAGGATTTGAGCCACGATCTTATAATTGTGACCGGGGAACGCTACCTCTGGGCCACCAGGACAATAAAAGCAGTCCTAGACTCTACTATATTTCAAACAAAGCCTGTTCAACGAGCTTATGGCGCCGTGAACCTCTCATGGGGACCACCAGTGCCGCTTAGGTGATCAAAGTAACATTTTACCAAATGCGGCTTCGAAACACGAGGACCCACATATATTTCATTAACCCAATAAAGCACGCGGACTTCTACATATAATCAACACCTCACTCCACCAGGATTCGAACCCACGATCTTATAATTGTGACCGAGGAACGCTACCTATGGGCCACCAGGACAATAAAAGCAGTCCTAAACTCTGCTATATTTCACACAAAGCCTGTTCAACGAGCTTATGGCGCTGTGAACCTCTAATGGGGACCATCCGTGCCGCTTAGGTGATCAGAGCAACGTTTACCAAATCCGGCTTCGAAACACGAGGACCCACATATATTTCATTAACCCAATAAAGCACGCGGACTTCTACATATAATCAACACCTCACTCCACCAGGATTCGAACCCACGATCTTATAATTGTGACCGAGAAACGCTACCTATGGGCCACCAGGACAATAAAAGCAGTCCTAGACTCTGCAGTATTTCACACAAAGCCTGTTCAACGAGCTTATGGCGCCGTAAACCACTATAGGGGACCACCCGTGCCGCATAGGTGATCAGAGCAACGGTTTACCAAATGCGGCTTCGAAATACGAGGATCCATATATATTTCATTAGCCCAATAAAGCACGCGGACTTCTACATATAATCAACACCTCACCCCACCAGGATTCGAACCCACGATCTTCTAATTGTGACCGGGGAACGCTACCTCTGGGCCACCAGGACAATAAAAGCAGTCCTAGACTCTGCTATATTTCACACAAAGCCTGTTCAACGAGCTTATGGCGCTGTGAACCTTTAATGGGGACCATCCGTGCCGCTTAGGTGATCAGAACAACGTTTTACCAAATCCGGCTTGGAAACACGAGGATCCATATATATTTCATTAGCCCAATAAAGTACTTGGACTTCTACATATAATCAACACCTCACCCCACCAGGATTCAAACCCACAATCTTATAATTGTGACCGCGGTATGCGACCTCTGGGCCACCAGGACAATAAAAGCAGTCCTAGACTCTACTATATTTCACACAACGCCTGTTCAACGAGCTTATGGCGCTATGAACCTCTAATGGAGACCACCCGTGCTGCTTAGGTGATCAGAGCAACGTTTTACCAAATGCAGCTTGAAAACACGAGGATCCATATATATTTCATTTGCCCAATAAAGCACGTGGCTTCTACATATAATCAACACCTCACCCCACCAGGATTCGAACCCACGATCTTCTAATTGTGACCGGGGAACGCTACCTCTGGGCCACCAGGACATAAAAGCAGTCCTAGACTCTGCTATATTTCACACAAAGCCTGTTCAACGAGCTTATGGCGCCGTGAACCTCTAATGGGGACCACCCGTGCCGCTTAGGTGATCAGAGCAACGTTTTACCAAATGAGGCTTCGAAACACGAGGATCCATATATATTTCATTAGCCCAATAAAGCAGGCGGACTTCTACATATAATCAACACCTCACCCCACCAGGATTGAACCCACGATCTTATAATTGTGACGAGGAACGCTACTTATGGGCCACCAGGACACTATAAGCAGTCCTAGACTCTGTTATACTTCACACAAAGCCTGTTCAGCGAGCTTATGGCGCCGTAAACCACTATAGGGGACCACCCGTGCCGCTTAGGTGATCAGAGCAACGTTTTACCAAATCCGGCTTCGAAACAGGAGGATCCATATATATTTCATTAGCCCAATAAAGCACGCGGACTTCTACATATAATCAACGCCTCACCCCACCAGGATTTGAAGCCACGATCTTATAATTGTGACCGGGGAACGCTACCTCTGGGCCACCAGGACAATAAAACCAGTCCTAGACTCTGCTATATTTCACACAAAGCCTGTTCAACGAGCTTATGGCGGCGTGAACCTCTCATGGGGACCACCCGTGCCGCTTAGGTGATCAGAGCAACGTTTTACCAAATGCGGCTTCGAAACACGAGGATCCATATATATTTCATTAGCCCAATAAAGCACGCGGACTTCTACATATAATCAACACCTCACCCCACCAGGATTTAAACCCACAATCTTATAATTGTGACCGGGGAACGCTACCTCTGGGCCACCAGGATAATAAAAGCAGTCCTAGACTCTACTATATTTCACACAAAGCCAGTTCAACGACCTTATGGCGCCCTGAACCTCTCATGGGGACCACCAGTGCCGCTTAGGTGATCAGAGCAACGTTTTACCAAATGCGGCTTCGAAACACGAGGATCCATATATATTTCATTAGCCCAATAAAGCACGCAGCTTCTACATATAATCAACACCTCACCCCACAAGGATTTGAAGCCACGATCTTATAATTGTGACCGGGGAACGCTACCTCTGGGCCACCAGGACACTAAAAGCAGTCCTAGACTCTGCTATATTTCACACAAAGCCTGTTCAACGAGCTCATGGCGCCGTGAACCTCTAATGGGGACCACCCGTGCCGCTTAGGTGATCAGAGCAACGTTTTACCAAATGCGGCTTCGAAACACGAGGATCCATATATATTTCATTAGCCCATTAAAGCACTCGGACTTCTACATATAATCAACACCTCACGCCACCAGGATTCACACCCACGATCTTATAATTGTGACCAGGCTATGCTACCTCTGGGCCAGCAGGACAATAAAAGCAGTCCTAGACTCTGTGCTATTTCACACAAAGCCTGTTCAACGACCTTATGGCGCCATGAACCTCTAATGGGGACCACCTGTGCCGCTTAGGTGATCGGAGCAACGTTTTACCAAATCCAGCTTCTAAACACGAGGATCAATATATATTTCATTAGCCCAATAAAGCACGCTTACTTCTACATATAATCAACACCTCACCCCATCAGGATTTGAACCCACGATCTTATAATTGTGACCGGGGAACGCTACCTCTGGGACACTAGGACAATAAAAGCAGTCCTAGACTCTGCTATATTTCACACAAAGCCTGTTCAACGAGCTTATGGCGCCGGGAACCTCTAATAGGGACCACCCGTGCCGCTTACGTGATCAGAGCAACGTTTTACCGAATGCGGCTTCGAAACACGAGGATCCATATATATTTCATTAGCCCAATAAAGCACGCGGACTTCTACATATAATCAACAATTCACCCCACAAGGATTTGAACCCACGATCTTATAATTGTGACCTGGGGACGCTACCTCTGGGCCACCAGGACAATAAAAGCATTCCTAGACTCTGCTATATTTCACACAAAGCCTGTTCAACGGGCTTATGGCACCGTGAACCTCTAATGGGGACCACCTGTGCCGCTTAGGTGATCAGAGCAACGTTTTACCAAATCCGGCTACGAAACACGAGGATCCATATATATTTCATTAGCCCAATAAAGCACGCGGACTTCTACATATAATCAACACCTCACCCCACTAGGATTCAAACCCACGATCTTATAATTGTGACCGAGGAACGCTACCTATGGGCCACCAGGACACTATAAGCAGTCCTAGACTCTGTTATATTTCACACAATGCCTGTTCAACGAGCTTATGGCGCTGTGAACCACTATAGGGGACCACCCCTGCCGCTTAGGTGACCAGAGCAACGTTTTACCAAATGCGGCTTCGAAACACTAGGATCCATATATATTTCATTAGCCCAATAAAGCAGGCGGACTTCTACATATAATCAACACCTCACCCCACCAGGATTTGAACCCACGATTTTATAATTGTGACGGGGAACGCTACTTATGGGCCACCAGGACACTATAAGCAGTCCTAGACTCTGTTATACTTCACACAAAGCCTGTTCAGCGAGCTTATGGCGCCGTAAACCACTATAGGGGACCACCCGTGCCGCTTAGGTGATCAGAGCAACGTTTTACCAAATCCGGCTTGGAAACTCGAGGATCCATATATATTTCATGAGCCCAATAAAGCACACGGACTTCTACATATAATCAACACCTCACCCCACCAGGATTTGAACCCACGATCTTATAATTGTGACCGGCGAACGCTACCTCTGGGCCACCAGGACAATAAAAGCAGTCCTAGACTTTACTATATTTCAAACAAAGCCTGTTCAACGACCTTATGGCGCCATGAACCTCTAATGGGGACCACCGTACCGCATAGGTGATCAGAGCAACGTTTTACCAAATCCGGCTTGGAAACACGAGGATCCATATATATTTCATTAGCCCAATAAAGCACGTGGACTTCTACATATAATCAACGCCTCACCCCACCAGGATTTGAAGCCACGATCTTATAATTGTGACTGGGGGAACGCTACCTCTGGGACACCAGGACAATAAAACCAGTCCTAGACTCTGCTATATTTCACACAAAGCCTGTTCAACGAGCTTATGGCACCATGAACCTCTAATGGGGACCACCCGTGCAGCTTAGGTGATCAGAGCAACGTTTTACCAAATGCGGCTTCGAAACACGAGGATCCATATATTTTTCATTTGCCCAATAAAGCAAGCGGCTTCTACATATAATCAACACCTCACCCCACCAGGATTCGAACCCACGATCTTCTAATTGTGACCGGGGAACGCTACCTCTGGGCCACCAGGACAATAAAAGCAGTCCTAGACTCTGCTATATTTCACAAAAAGCCTGTTGAACGAGCTTATGGCGCTGTGAACCTCTAATGGGGACCATCCGTGCCGCTTAGGTGATCAGAGCAAAGTTTTACCAAATCCGGCTTCAAACACAAAGATCCATATATATTTCATTAGCCCAATAGAGCACGCCGACTTCTACATATAATCAACACCTCACTCCACCAGTATTCGAACCCACGATCTTATAATTGTGACCGAGGAACGCTACCTATGGGCTACCAGGACACTATAAGCAGTCCTAGACTCTGTTATTTTTCACACAAAGCCTGTTCAACGAGCTTATGGCGCTGTGAACCACTATAGGGTCCCACCCGTGCCGCTTAGGTGATCAGAGCAAAGTTTAACCAAATGCGGCTTCGAAACACTAGGATCCATATATATTTCATTAGCCCAATAAAGCACGCGGACTTCTACATATAATCAACACCTCACCCCACCAGGATTTGAACCCACGAGCTTATAATTGTGACCTGGAACGCGACCTCTGGGCCACCAGGACAATAAAAGCAGTCCTAGACTCTACTATATTTCACACAAAGCATGTTCAACGACCTTATGGCGCCATGAACCTCTAATGGGGACCACCTGTGCCGCTTAGGTGATCAGAGCAACGTTTTACCAAATGCGGCTTCGAAACACGAGGATCCATATATATTTCATTAGCCCAATAAAGCACGCGGACTTCTACATATAATCAACGCCTCACCCCACCAGGATTTGAAGCCACGATCTTATAATTGTGACTGGGGGAACGCTACCTCTGGGACACCAGGACAATAAAACCAGTCCTAGACTCTGCTATATTTCACACAAAGCCTGTTCAACGAGCTTATGGCGGCGTGAACCTCTCATGGGGACCACCCGTGCCGCTTAGGTGATCAGAGCAACGTTTTACCAAATGCGGCTTCGAAACACGAGGATCCATATATATTTCATTAGCCCAATAAAGCACGCGGACTTCTACATATAATCAACACCTCACCCCACCAGGATTCGAACCCACGATCTTCTAATTGTGACCGGGGAACGCTACCTCTGGGCCACCAGGACACTAAAAGCAGTCCTAGACTCTCCTATATTTCACACAAAGCCTGTTGAACGAGCTTTTGGCGCCGTGAACCTCTAATGGGGACCACCCGTGCCGCTGAGGTGATCAGAGCAACTTTTACCAAATGCGGCTTCGAAAAACGAGGATCCATATATATTTCATTAGCCCAATAAAGCACGCGGACTTCTACATATAATCAACACCTCACCCCACCAGGATTTGAACCCACGATCTTATAATTGTGACCGGGGGACGCTACCTCTGGGCCACCAGGACAATAAAAGCATTCCTAAACTCTGCTATATTTCACACAAAGCCTGTTCAACGGGCTTATGGCACCGTGAACCTCTAATGGGGACCACCCGTGCCGCTTAGGTAATCAGAGCAACGTTTTACCATAAGCGGCTTCGTAACAAGGAGGATCCATAAATATTTCATTAGCCCAATAAAGCAAGCAGACTTCTACATATAATCAACACCTCACCCCACCAGGATTTGAACCCACGATCTTATAATTGTGACCGGGGAACGCTACCTCTGGGCCACCAGGAAAATAAAAGCAGTCCTAGACTCTGGTATATTTCACACAAAAACCTGTTCAACGAGCTTATGGCGCCTGAACCTCTAATGGGGATCCTCTGCCGCTTAGGGGTGATCAGAGCAACGCTTACCAAATGTATTTCGAAAACCCGAGGATCCATATATTTCATAGACCATTAAAGCACGCGACTTCTATATAATCAACACCTCACCCCACCAGGATTTGAACCCACAATCTTATAATTAGACCGGGGAATGCTACCTCTGGGCCACCAGGATAATAAAAGCAGTCCTAGACTCTGCTATATTTCACACAAAGCCTGTTAAACGAGCTTATGGCGCCGTGAACCTCTAATGGGGACCACCCGTGCCGCTTAGGTGATCAGAGCAACGATTTACCAAATGCTGCTTCGAAACACGAGGATCCATATATATTTCATTAGCCCAATAAAGCACACGGACTTTTACACATAATCAACACCTCACCCCACCAGGATTTGAACTCACGATCTTCTAATTCAGACCGGGAACGCTTACCTCTGGGCCACCAGGAAAATAAAGCAGTCCTAGACTCTGGTATATTTCACACTAAAGCCTGGTCAACGGCTTATGGCGCTGAACTCTAATGGGGGACCACCAGAACCCTTAGGGTGATCAGGAGTAACGTTTTGCCAACCAAGCCAAACACGAGATCCATATATATTTCATTAGCCCAATAAAGCACGCCAACTTCTACATATAATCAACACCTCACCCCACCAGGATTCAAACCCACGATCTTATAATTGTGACCGGGGTATGCTATCTCTGGGCCACCAGGACAATAAAAGCAGTCCTAGACTCTACTATTTTTCACACAAAGACTCTTCAACGACCTTATGGCGCTATGAACCTCTAATGGGGACCACCCGTGCCGCTTAGGTGATCAGAGCAACATTTTACCAAATCCGGCTTGGAAACACGAGGATCCATATATATTAGGGTGTGTCATACGGAGGCGAATTTTTTTTTTTTTGAGTTTGAATAATCGGCCCATGGTATTAATGATGTAGTTCTATGTGCAGAATCATGTGATATCTTCAGATTTGAAAAGTTGTCATTTTTTGCTAGGTAAATTTTAACTTGAAATCTTATGAAAATTCAGTATTCCCACCCTTTTACCAACACCACTAAATAGCTTATTTAAAGTAAAGTAAATGTATCAGGTTAATTTATTAGGATGAAAATGATCCAGAATAGTGAAACGAATGATCTTGACACATTTATTAAATTCAATATTCAGAAAACAAAAAATCATCAAATATAAAACCGTTTTACTACTTCACGAATCTCGCAAGTTGCTGCACAATTATAGAGAACATGTCTTTCTTGCTTCTGTTTCACTCATCACCTCCCTGCTGGACCACCTGAGCTCGGATGTAGCCTTCCCCCTCCTCTCCTGGCTGTGAAGACGTGGACTGCTGGCCTCGCTCACTTGCTGTACACAACGCTCTTTACTCTGGGTGTGCGAGGGCCAGGCAGGGACATGCATGGGGTTGTCCAGGAAAGCTCTGACTTGAACATTGGTGAGGCTGCAGGTAAGAGGAGGCTCACTGCCAGCCTGGATGTTATCCAGATCTATGAGATCAGTGAGGGTCTTGGCACCTAGATTGACTTCAGGAGTCTTCCTGACCCTGAAGGAATCGTCACCAACTGATTCGTCATGCCCAGATCCTCTCATAAGTCTCATATCCAAGATCTTTTTGACTGCCACTCTTCTCTCCTCCTCATCCTTACTGCAGAGCATTGTCTGCAGAACTGCCTCCGGAAGAGCATACCAGGAAGATCTCCTCACACTCTGCTCCACAATCTGAACAACCTTCCTTAGCTGACTCCTCAGGAGCTCAACCTGGAAGAGAACATGCCTCGGACCTTCGGAGAACGATGACTTGACCTTGGTGTTGAACCAATTTGGCAAGTAGACACTCACGATGAATTAGACAATAAGTCTCAGGTTGTGAAGCTAGTTCCCTTTCAGTTTATGATGAGCGACCCAAATTCTGCAGAACCTGAGAGCCGTTGTGAGCCACCTAGAATGTGAGACTGGACCTATCTGCAGGTAAGCAAGTCTATCAGGCATGACCCCAGTTTTGATGGCACTGCAAATCATGTAAACCATAGTACTGGTCAGTACTCAGGTCGTCACGACAGTATGTGCAAGCCTTCAACGAGTGGAGGGCCAACTGTGATTTTTTTTTCAAAGTCAGACGATTTTAACTCAGTGGCAGAGTCCAGCATCTGCCAAGAGGACCAGACCATCTGTTTGAAAGAGCGCCCTGCCATCCAGCTCCTGGATCAGATAGTCTGAGTGGCAACTCGTTGCGTGGAGGTCACAAACAATCCAGACCAGCTTCCTCCCAATCTTCCTCTCTATCCACTGTATGACCCCCCCCTGGCCACCCTGTGTTCGTGTTTGTGCTGTCCCCTCCAATGGCCTGCAGGGTCTGGTCTACGTTCCTCTCTCTGAGCCAGTTCACAATGTTATCTGCCACTATCTCAGCTGGTTTCCTGATGTCATCTTTCTCTGGAGTGAAATGCCACAAATACTTCCCTCCTGGTTCATTGCAGCAGGAGTAGTGTTCCTCCTTCACCATGGCAGGGAACAACTTTTCAGAATCTCCAACTTTCATGAACATTTTAGTGTCATCCCTTCTCCCATCAAAGAACAAACAATTGATTCCATTTTCTCTTATCCCTTTATCAAACTCCTCTTTTAGATTACTGACAAATTTCTCCTGAGCTCTCTTTACTTTGTTATGATCTATCACCAGGTGAACATCATCAGGTGTTATCAAACCACCGTCAATCCAGGCAGCTGTTGCTATCTCTCCAGAATCTCTGAGACCAGTGTAGTGTCGCATGCTGGCCAGAGCTATGCTCGGGATATCTTTCCTATTTCGAATCTTATGACTGGAAGGTTTGGGATCACTATTTTCTGGGTTAGGGACAAAGTCACCATTCTCCTGGTCAGCACTCGGATCAGCCATGGGGAAGTCATTAAACTCTGAATCAGCTTGACTCCAATCATCGGCCTTTTTTACCTCACCCTGGGCCTTCTCAAGTCTCTTTTCCTCGGCAACTCTTCTCCTCTTCTGTCTCTCTGTGGCAGCCTCCTGTCTCTTGGACTCCGGAATATCTTAGCTAGAAATCATGAGAGCCCCTATACTGCCAGTCTTCTCTCTCTGTGCTTTGAGAAATGCCAGTTCGATCACAGGAATCTTCAGTTCACGTTTGCAAATACAGGAGATGTGGGCCTCGGATTTACAGTCACGATCGCATCCAAACTCAGGACAGAGAACAATTGGGCACTTGCAAGTAATTATGTTAAATAACTGGTCCAGTTGCTTGGCAAAGCTGTCCTTAACTGCAAGTTTTCCTCTCCCAAGAGAGA